>NW_027007758.1:50000-115281 GCF_036934945.1 Oncorhynchus masou masou | reverse complement strand
TTCACTATGAATGAGCTAGTTCCTGGAGTCCAGTACAGTTCACTATGAATGAGCTAGTTCCTGGAGTCCAGTACAGTTCACTATGAATGAGCTAGTTCCTGAGTCCAGTACAGTTCACTATGAATGAGCTAGTTCCTGGAGTCCAGTACAGTTCACTATGAATGAGCTAGTTCCTGGAGTCCAGTACAGTTCACTATGAATGAGCTAGTTCCTGGAGTCCAGTACAGTTCACTATGAATGAGCTAGTTCCTGGAGTCCAGTACAGTTCACTATGAATGAGCTAGTTCCTGGAGTCCAGTACAGTTCACTATGAATGAGCTATGAATGTTCACTATGAATGAGCTAGTTCCTGGAGTCAGTTCACTATGAATGAGCAGTTCCTGGAGTCCAGTACAGTTCACTATGAATGAGCTAGTTCCTGGAGTCCAGTACAGTTCACTATGAATGAGCTAGTTCCTGGAGTCCAGTACAGTTCACTATGAATGAGCTAGTTCCTGGAGTCCAGTACAGTTCACTATGAATGAGCTAGTTCCTGGAGTCCAGTACAGTTCACTATGAATGAGCTAGTTCCTGGAGTCCAGTACAGTTCACTATGAATGAGCTAGTTCCTGGAGTCCAGTACAGTTCACTATGAATGAGCTAGTTCCTGGAGTCCAGTACAGTTCACTATGAATGAGCTAGTTCCTGGAGTCCAGTACAGTTCACTATGAATGAGCTAGTTCCTGGAGTCCAGTACAGTTCACTATGAATGAGCTAGTTCCTGGAGTCCAGTACAGTTCACTATGAATGAGCTAGTTCCTGGAGTCCAGTACAGTTCACTATGAATGAGCTAGTTCCTGGAGTCCAGTACACTATGAATGAGCTAGTTCCTGGAGTCCAGTACAGTTCACTATGAATGAGCTAGTTCCTGGAGTCCAGTACAGTTCACTATGAATGAGCTAGTTCCTGGAGTCCAGTACAGTTCACTATGAATGAGCTAGTTCCTGGAGTCCAGTACAGTTCACTATGAATGAGCTAGTTCCTGGAGTCCAGTACAGTTCACTATGAATGAGCTAGTTCCTGGAGTCCAGTACAGTTCACTATGAATGAGCTAGTTCCTGGAGTCCAGTACAGTTCACTATGAATGAGCTAGTTCCTGGAGTCCAGTACAGTTCACTATGAATGAGCTAGTTCCTGGAGTCCAGTACAGTTCACTATGAATGAGCTAGTTCCTGGAGTCCAGTACAGTTCACTATGAATGAGCTAGTTCCTGGAGTCCAGTACAGTTCCTGGAGTATGAATGAGCTAGTTCCTGGAGTCCTGGAGTACAGTTCACTATGAATGAGCTAGTTCCTGGAGTCCAGTACAGTTCACTATGAATGAGCTAGTTCCTGGAGTCCAGTTCACATGTTCCTGGAGTCCAGTATGAATGAGCTAGTTCCTGGAGTCCAGTACAGTTCACTATGAATGAGCTAGTTCCTGGAGTCCAGTACAGTTCACTATGAATGAGCTAGTTCCTGGAGTCCAGTACAGTTCACTATGAATGAGCTAGTTCCTGGAGTCCAGTGAGCAGTTCACTATGAATGAGCTAGTTCCTGGAGTCCAGTACAGTTCACTATGAATGAGCTAGTTCCTGAGTCCAGTGACAGTTCACTATGAATGAGCTAGTTGGAGTCCAGTACCTGAATGAGCTAGTTCCTGGAGTCCAGTACAGTTCACTATGAATGAGCTAGTTCCTGGAGTCCAGTACAGTTCACTATGAATGAGCTAGTTCCTGGAGTCCAGTACAGTTCACTATGAATGAGCTAGTTCCTGAACATTCCAAATGAGCTCGTCACTCACTAAATAGTCCCAAGTAAGTACAACACAAGTTGTTTACACCCCTGCTCGTTTACAATCCATTACTAATATATGTCTAAATATGGACCTGAGAAAAGGACTGAGGTGAAGATTTGCATCAATATTTTGTTGGCGTTACATAAACTTTCCAGTCAGATAACATAATGCACTGTTTAAAGAGTCAAATGTGTGCACTGTACACACTGACTGTGCAGCTATAACTTAAGGAAGAAATGTCTTTCTCTCTCACCACCACCACCAAAGGGACAGAGTTTACATGTAACTACAAAGAAACTATTTCCAAATCAGTCAATAAAAACATTTTGCTCTGTGTTTTGGCTGGGTAGCTTCTGGGTAGCTTTGAGTGAGGAGGTCTGGGTAGCCTTGGCGAGGAGGTCTGGGTAGCCTTGGCGAGGAGGTCTGGGTAGCTTTGGAGAGGAGGTCTGGGTAGCTTTGGCGAGGAGGTCTGGGTAGCTTTGGCGAGGAGGTCTGGGTAGCTTTGGCGAGGAGGTCTGGGTAGCTTTGGCGAGGAGGTCTGGGGGTAGCTTTGGCGAGGAGGTCTGGGTAGCTTTGGCGAGGAGGTCTGGGGGTAGCTTTGGCGAGGAGGTCTGGGTAGCTTTGGCGAGGAGGTCTGGGGGTAGCTTTGGCGAGGAGGTCTGGGTAGCTTTGTAAGTATTTGGCACTACATCGTAAGGAAGAGGAGGAGAAAACCTTTTACATTATAAAACATTCTAAAACCATGTAATAAATGACTAGAGGCAATCGTGTACATAGCTGTACCTGCGCCAAAACTCTGCTATATTTCCATGCTGTGGCAACAGTAGTATTCACAGAACTAGAATGAGGAGAATGGGTCTCTTCATTCAAGTCAATGATGCTATATTGTAGGGCTTTGACTCACAGCTATACAATGTAGACACAAATGGGACAGTTCAAGATGGCGCTACAAAATGAATGTCGCCATACATAGAACTAATCATTAGATTGTTCTCTACAATATTTTTTTTACTTGCCACTCTAGTGCTGCAGAGATGGTTGTCCTTCTGGAATGTTCTCCCATCTCCACAGAGGAAACTCTGGAGCTCTGTCATTAGTAACCATTGAGTTCTTGGTCACCTCCCTGACCAAGCCTCTTCTCCCCCGATTGGTCAGTTTGGCCGGGCGGCCAGTTCCAGGAAGAGTCTTGGTGGTTCCAAACTTCTTTCATTTTAGAATGATGGAGGCCACTGTGTTCTTGGGGACCTTCAATGCTGCAGAAATGTTTTGGTACCCTTCCCCAGATTTGTGCCGCAACACAATCCTGTCTCGGAGCTCTACGGATAATTCCTTCAACCTCATGGCTTGGTTTTTGGTCTGACATGCACTGTCAACTGCTGGGCCTTATATAGACAGGTGTGCATTTCCAAATCATGTCCAATCAATTGAATGTACCTCAAGTGGACTCCAATCAAGTTGTAGAAACATCTCAGGGATGATCAATGGAAACAGGATGCACCTGAGCTCCATTTTGAGTCTCATAGCAAAGCGTCTGAATACTTATGTAAATAAGGTATTTTTTAAATTTTTTTATACATTTTCTAAATTTTCTAACCCTTTTTCACTTTGTCGTTATGTGGTATTGTGTTTAGATTGAATAGGGAAAACAATTATGTAATCCATTTTAGAATAAGGTTGTAATCCAACAAAATGTGGAAAAAATGTTGTGGTCTGAATATACTAATGGTAATATACTAATGGTAATATTCTAATGGTAATATTCTAATGGTAACATTCTAATGGAAATATTCTAATGGTAACATTCTAATGGTAACATTCTAATGGTAACATTCTAATGGTAACATTCTAATGGTAATATTCTAATGGTAATATTTTAATGGTAATATTATAATGGACACATTCTAATGGTAATATTGTAATGGTAACATTCTAATGGTAATATTCTAATGGTAACATTCTAATGGTAACATTCTAATGGTAACATTCTAATGGTAATATTCTAATGGTAATATTTTAATGGTAACATTATACTGGTAATATTATAATGGACACATTCTAATGGTAATATTGTAATGGTAACATTCTAATGGTAATATTCTAATGGTAACATTCTAATGGTAACATTATAATGGTAACATTCTAATGGTAACATTCTAATGGTAACATTCTAATGGTAACATTCTAATGTTAACATTCTAATGGTAATATTCTAATGGTAACATTCTAATGGTAATATATACAGTACCAGTCAAAAGTTTGGACACACCTACTCATTCAAGGGTTTTTCTTTATTTTTACTGTTTTCTACATTGTAGAATAATAATGAAGACATTAAAACTATGACATTTAAAGAACTTTTAAAGTTTCTTCAAGTGCAGTCGCAAAAACCATCAAGAGCTATGATGAAACTGGCTCACACTGAACACACAAACCTAACCCTGTATTAATGTAGAGATCGGGAACTAAAGGCAATGGATATCAGGTTGTCATGTAATACATTGGAGTGTGCAGTGTGTGGTAATGAAGTATGCATTACATTATGAATAGGGTGGCGAATCAGGGCACTAGTTCTGGAAGGAGACAGACAGACTGTCTGTCTGTCTGTCTGTCAACAAAAGGAGTTAGGCCCTCCTCCTCTCCAGAGTGGAGCAGACTGAATGAGGCCCTCCTCCTCCTCTCCAGAGTGGAGCAGACTGAATGAGGCCCTCCTCCTCTCCAGAGTGGAGCAGACTGAATGAGGCCCTCCTCCTCTCCAGAGTGGAGCAGACTGAATGAGGCCCTCCTCCTCCTCTCCAGAGTGGAGCAGACTGAATGAGGCCCTTCTCCTCCTCTCTAGAGTGGAGCAGACTGAGTGAGGCCCTCCTCCTCTCCAGAGTGGAGCAGACTGAATGAGGGCCTCCTCCTCTCTAGAGTGGAGCAGACTGAATGAGGCCCTCCTCCTCCTCTCCAGAGTGGAGCAGACTGAATGAGGCCCTCCTCCTCCTCTCCAGAGTGGAGCAGACTGAATGAGGCCCTCCTCCTCTCTAGAGTGGAGCAGACTGAATGAGGCCCTCCTCCTCTCCCAGAGTGGAGCAGACTGAATGAGGCCTTCCTCCTCCTCTCCAGAGTTGAGCAGACTGAATGAGGCCCTCCTCCTCTCCAGAGTGGAGCAGACTGAATGAGGCCCTCCTCCTCCTCTCCAGAGTGGAGCAGACTGAATGAGGCCCTCCTCCTCCTCACCAGAGTGGAGCAGACTGAATGAGGCCCTCCTCCTCCTCTCCAGAGTGGAGCAGACTGAATGAGGCCCTCCTCCTCTCCAGAGTGGAGCAGACTGAATGAGGCCCTCCTCCTCTCCAGAGTGGAGCAGACTGAATGAGGCCCTCCTCCTCCTCTCCAGAGTGGAGCAGACTGAATGAGGCCCTCCTCCTCCTCTACAGAGTGGAGCAGACTGAATGAGGCCCTCCTCCTCCTCTCCAGAGTGGAGCAGACTGAATGAGGCCCTCCTCCTCTCCAGAGTGGAGCAGACTGAATGAGGCCCTCCTCCTCCTCTCCAGAGTGGAGCAGACTGAATGAGGCCCTCCTCCTCTACAGAGTGGAGCAGACTGAATGAGGCCCTCCTCCTCCTCTCTAGAGTGGAGCAGACTGAGTAAATATTTGGACGAGCAACGTTAGAGCGTCATTGTCTAAGATGCAGGGTACAGTATTCATAGAGATGAATGAAAATATGTAAATGCTATTTACTTAAAGTGACACAGTGATTTAACCCTGTATATAAGGCTGCATCTAATGTGCTAACTAAAGTGCAATAATTTTGCACGCCCAATTTTTCATGTAATTTGATTTGTTAAAAAGTTTGAAATATCCATTACATGTATGAATAGGGTGGCAATCATGATTGTGTCCCACTTTTTGTGATTCTTCACAAACAAATACTGTTTGTCTGTCTGTATGTTTGAAGCCTGAAATGTGGCAAAAGGTCCTCCTTCCAGAGTGGAGCAGACTGAATGAAGGCACTGTATTTCCACAGTCTGAGCAGACTGAATAGAGGCCCTCCTTTCCTCTCCAGAGTGGAGCAGACTGAATGAGGCCCTCCTCCTCTCCTTCTGATGATAGCAGACTGAATGAGGCAGCTCCTCCTCCTCTCCAGAGTGGAGCAGACTGAATTTTGGGCCCTTCTCCTCCTTCTAAACTGGACAGACTGAGTGAGTGCCTAAGAACCCTCCTCCTCTCAGAGTGGAGCAGACTGAATGTGTGGCCTCCTCCTCTCTAGAGTGGAGCAGACATTGATTGCCCTCTCCTCCACTCTAGAGTGGAGCAGACTGAGTAAATATTTGAGTACAGACAATCTATAGGCTTCATTGCTCTAAGATTCAGGGTACATGGATTCTGTGAGATGATACTAATGCAAAATATGTAAATGTATTTATTAAAGTGACCAGTGATTTCAAGTCTATGTATATAAGGCTGCATCTTTGTGGTCTACAGTGCCATTGAATAATTTGGTACTGAGCCCAATGCTCAGTTTTTGATTTGTTAAAATACGGTTAACAAGGTATCCAGAACATGTCGTTATACTGCATGATTACGTGTCCCACTTTTGTTGATTCTTCACAAACAAATACAGTTTTATATCTTTATGTTTGAAGCCTGAAATGTGGCAAAGGTCGGAAAGTCATTAGCCGCCGAATATTTATACTGCACACCCTTCATGTGCCTTATTTCTGTACACCACTCTGTTCATGTAGTGCCTAAGAACAGCCATTAGGTATATAGCTGTACACCACTCTGTTCATGTAGTGCCTAAGAACAGCCATTAGGTATATAGCCTGTACACCACTCTGCTTCATGTAGTGCCTAAGAACAGTCATTAGGTATATAGCCAGTACACCACTCCCTTTGTTGTGCCTAAGAACACCATTAGGTATATAGCCTTCTACACTCACTCCTTCATGTAGTGCCTAAGAACAGCCATTAGGTATATAGCCAGTACACCACTCCCTTCATGTAGTGCCTAAGAACAGCCATTAGGTATATAGCCAGTACACCACTCTGTTCATGTAGTGCCTAAGAACAGCCATTAGGTATATAGCCAGACACCACTCCCTCCATGTAGTGCCTAAGAACAGCCATTAGGTATATAGCCAGTACACCACTCCCTTCATGTAGTGCCTAAGAACAGCCATTATTGGTATATAGCCAGTAGACCATGGCTTCATGTAGTGATACTAAGAACAGCCATTAGGTATATGGACAAGATACTAGAAACCTTATTATTGTTAAATATATTATTGTGATAAAAGCTGTTGGCTCATAGTGTTAACTGTTATCAGAGCTTTACTGATGAATCTCTGTTCAACACCCTCTACAATCACCTCCTCTACCATCACCTCCTCTACCATCACCTCCTCTACCATCACCTCCTCTAATCACTCAGACCACCCAGCCCTCTACAATCACCTCCTCTACCATCACCTCCTCTAACATCACCTCCTGACAGACCACATTCTATTTATACTGCTCTAATCACCTCCTCTACCATCACCTCCTCTACCATCACCTCCTCAGACCACCCAGCCCTCTACAATCACCTCCTCTCCAGACCTCCTCTACCATCACCCCCTCTACCATCACCTCCTCAGACCACCCAGCCCTCTACAATCACCTCCTCAGACCACCCAGCCCTCTACCATCACCTCCTGCCACCATCACCTCCTCTACCATCACCTCCTCTACCATCACCTCCTCAGACCACACCACCCTCTTCAATCACCTCCTAAGACCACCCAGCCCTTTACAATCACCTCCTACACCATCACCTCCTCTACCGTCACCTCCTCTACCATCACCTCCTCTAGGTATCACCTCCTCAGACCACCCAGCCCTTCAATCACCTCCTCAGACTAAGAGCACCTCCTCTACAATCACCTCCTCAGACCACCACCTCTACATCACCTCCTCAGACCACCCAGCCCTCTACAATCACCTCCTCAGACCACCCAGCCCTACAATCACCTCCTCAGACCATGTAGTGCCTAAGAACAGTCCTTAGGTATCCCCTAGCCTCAGACCACCCAGCCCTCTTCAATCACCTGCCTCAGACCACCCAGCCCTCATTAGGTATACCCCCTACAATCACCTACCACCACCTCCTCTCACCATCACCTCCCTACCAACAGCCCTCTACCATCACCTAGCCAGCCCTACATCACCTCCCAGTTCATCTCACCATCACCTCCTCAGACCACCCAGCCCTCTACAATCACCTCCTCAGACCACCCAGCCCCATTACAATCACCTAAGACCACCATCACCTCCTCTACCATCACCTCCTCTACCATCAGACTCCTCTACCATCACCTCCTCTACCATCACCTCCTCTACCATCACCTCCTCTACCATCACCTCCTCTACATCACCTCCTCAGACCACCCAGCCCTCTTACAATCACCTCCTCAGACCACCCAGCCCTTACAATCACCTCCTCAGACCATCACCTCCTCTACCATCACCTCCTCTACCATCACCTCCTCTACCATCACCTCCTCTACCATCACCTCCTCAGACCATCAGCCTCCTCTACCATCACCTCCTCTACCATCACCTCCTCAGACCACCCAGCCCTCTACATCACCTCCTCAGACCACCCAGCCCTCTACAATCACCTCCTCTACCATCACCTCCTCTACCATCACCTCCTCTACCATCACCTCCTCAGACCATCCACCCCTCTACAATCACCTCCTCTACCATCACCTCCTCTACAATCACCTCCTCAGACCACCCAGCCCTTACAATCACCTCCTCTACCATCACCTCCTCTACCATCACCTCCTCAGACCACCACCCCTCTACAATCACCTCCTCAGACCACCCAGCCCTCTACAATCACCTCCTCAGACCACCCAGCCCTCAACAATCACCTCCTCAGACCACCCAGCCCTCACCTCCTCTACAATCATTACCCATCACATCACCCACCACATTACCCATCACATTACCCATCACATTACCCACCACATTACCCATCACATTAACCACCACATTACCCACCACATTACCCATCACATTACCCATCACATTAACCACCACATTACCCATCACATTAACCACCACATTACCCATCACATTACCCATCACATTAACCATCACATTAACCACCACATTAACCACCACATTACCCATCACATTACCCATCACATTAACCACCACATTACCCATCACATTAACCACCACATTACCCATCACATTACCCATCACATTACCCACCACATTAACCACCACATTAACCATCACATTACCCACAACATTACCCATCACATTACCCATCACATTAACCACCACATTACCCACCACATTACCCATCACATTACCCACCACATAGTACTCCACATTACCCACCACATTACCCACCACATTAACCACCACATTACCCATCACATTACCCATCACATTACCCATCACATTAACCACCACATTACCCATCACATTACCCATCACATTAACCACCACATCACCCACCACACCCATCACATTACCCATCACATTACCCACCACATTACCCACCACATTAACCACCACATTACCCATCACATTACCCATCACATTACCCACCACATCACCCACCACATTACCCATCACATTAACCACCACATCACCCACCACATTACCCACCACATTACCCATCACATTAACCACCACATTAACCACCACATTAGCCCTGGAGTGGGAGATGAGAAGTTAGCCAGTTATACGGCCTTTTTCGAGAGTCACACAAGTCTGCCTCTTTTTCCTCTCTGTCAGAAAACATTATAGCATATGTCTCTACGAATGTCTGAGCCCGTGTTTACATGTTGATTCCACACGTATATTGAACTTTATTTTACTGTTGTTTTTTGTATTTTGTATTTTCTTAAATAAACAGAAATTAACGACGGTAACTGTTGACATTTAAACTGTGAGTTTGGGGAACCCTTTACACTGCATTAATATTGATTTGTATCTAACAGTGTGTATACTGTGGAATGTAGGGGGTGTTAGTGGGTGGTGTGAGTCTACATACTGTAGACCATGTGAATGTGGAGGGGAGGAACAGTGTCCTCTTCAACGGTTTTACAGGGCGGGAGAGAGGATCAAACGATGTGCTTTCTCTCTGGGTACAGACTCCAGGGGCGATGGATTCAAAATTCATATGTTAAAACAAAATGTAAAACTCAAATCAAATTGTATTTGTTACATGCGTCGAATAGGTGTAGACCTTACAAAGAAATGCTTACTTACAAGCCCTTAATCAATAATGCAGTTTTAAGAAAATACCTACAAAAGAAAAAGTAAGAGATACGAATTTATAACAAATCCTTATAGAGCAGCAGTAAATAACAATAGTGAAACTATATACAGGGTATTACGGTGCAGAGTCTATGTGGAGGCTATATACAGGGTATTACGGTACAGAGTCAATGTGGAGGCTATATACAGGGTATTACGGTACAGAGTCAATGTGCAGGCTATATACAGGGCATTACGGTACAGAGTCAATGTGGAGGCTATATACAGGGGGTACGGTACAGAGTCAATGTGGAGGCTATATACAGGGGGTTACGGTATAGAGTCAATGTGGGGCTATATACAGGGTATTACGGTACAGAGTCAATGTGGAGGCTATATACAGGGTATTACGGTACAGAGTCAATGTGGAGGCTATATACAGGGTATTACGGTATAGAGTCAATGTGGAGGCTATATACAGGGGGTACCGGTACAGAGTCAATGTGGAGGCTATATACAGGGTATTACGGTACAGAGTCAATGTGGAGGCTATATACAGGGTGTTACGGTACAGAGTCAATGTGGAGGCTATATACAGGGTATTACGGTACAGAGTCAATGTGGAAACTATATACAGGGGGTACCGGTACAGAGTTAATGTGGAGGCTATATACAGGGTATTACCGTTCAGAGTCAATGTGGAGGCTATATACAGGGTTTTATGGTACAGAGTCTATGTGGAGGCTATATACAGGGTATTACGGTACAGAGTCAATGTGCTGGGCACCAGTGTCGAGGTAATTGAGGTAAAGTACATGTAGGTAGAGTCATTAAAGTGACTATGCATAGGTAATAAAAGAGTAGCAGCAGCGTAGAAGGGGGGGAGGCAATACAAATAGGCTGATGAGCTGTTCAGGAGTCTTATAGCTTGGGGGTAGAAGCTGTTTAGAATTCTCTTGGACCTACACTTGGCTCTCTGGTACCGCTCTCCGGTACCGCTTGCCTCTGCGGTAGCAGAGAGAACAGTCTATGACTAGGGTGGCTGGAGTTTTTGACAATTTCTGGGCCTTCCTCTGACACCGCCTGATATAGAGGTCCTGGATGGCAGGATGCTTGACCCCGGTGATGTACTGGACCGTACGCACTACCCTCTGTAGTGCCTTGCAGTAGGTGGCCGAGCAGCTGCCATACCAGGCAGTGATGCAACCCGTCAGGATGCTCTCGATGGTGTAGCTGTAAAACCTTTTCAGGATCTGAGGACCCATGCAAAATCTTTTCAGTCTCCTGAGGGGAATAGGTTTTGTCGTGCCCTCTTCACGACTGTTTTGGTGTGCTTGGACCATGTTAGTTTGTTTGTGATGTGGACACCAAGGAACTTGAAACTCTCAACCTGCTCCACTGCAGCCAAGTTGATGAGAATGGGGGCGTGCTCGGTCCTCCTTTTTCTGTTGTCCACAATCATCTCCTTTGTCTTGATGTCTTATGGTCTTATGTCCTTTTGTCCTTTTCCTGTCCTTGTTCCTGTTCTGTTGCCTGTTGTCACGCCGCTTGGTCCTGTTGTGGTGGGTGATTCTGTTACGGTTTTCTAGGTGCGAAGGAGAGTCGGACCAAAATGCGGCGTGTAGATTGCGATCCATGTTTAATAAACAAAAGTAAACACGAATCAAATACAAAAAAACAACAAACGTAACAAGAAAACCGAAAACAACCTATACTGGTGTAAACTAACACCGAACAAGGACAGGAAAAGGAACAAAAGGACAATCACCCACGAAACACTCAAAGAATATGGCTGCCTAAATATGGTTCCCAATCAGAGACAACGATAAACACCTGCCTCTGATTGAGAACCACTTCAGACAGCCATAGAGCCACCTAGAACACCCCACTAAGCTACCATCCCAATACATGTGAAAAAACCCCAAGACAAAACACACCACATACAAAACCCCATGTCACGCCCTGGCCTGACCAAATAGATAAAGAAAACACAAAATACTAAGACCAGGGCATGACAACTGACTCAATCATTATTACAGTCTACTGTCTCTATCATTATTACAGTCTACAGTCTACTGTCTCTATCATTATTACAGTCTACTGTCTCTATCATTATTACAGTCTACTGTCTCTGTCATTATTACAGTCAGTCTACAGTCTCTGTCTCTATCATTATTACAGTCTACTGTCTCTATCATTATTACAGTCTACTGTCTCTGTCATTATTACAGTCTACTGTCTCTGTCATTATTACAGTCTACTGTCTCTGTCATTATTACAGTCTACTGTCTCTGTCTGTCTCTATTATTACAGTCTACTGTCTCTATCATTATTACAGTCTACTGTCTCTGTCATCATTATTACAGTCTACTGTCTCTGTCATTATTACAGTCTACTGTCTCTATCATTATTACAGTCTACTGTCTCTGTCATTATTACAGTCTACTGTCTCTATCATTATTACAGTCTACTGTCTCTGTCATTATTACAGTCTACTGTCTCTATCATTATTACAGTCTACTGTCTCTGTCATTATTACAGTCTACTGTCTCTGTCATTATTACAGTCTACTGTCTCTGTCATTATTACAGTCTACTGTCTCTGTCATTATTACAGTCTACTGTCTCTGTCATTATTACAGTCTACTGTCTCTATCATTATTACAGTCTACTGTCTCTATCATTATTACAGTCTACTGTCTCTGTCATTATTACAGTCTACTGTCTCTATCATTATTACAGTCTACTGTCTCTATCATTATTACAGTCTACTGTCTCTGTCATTATTACAGTCTACTGTCTCTGTCATTATTACAGTCTACTGTCTCTGTCATTATTACAGTCTACTGTCTCTGTCATTATTACAGTCTACTGTCTCTATCATTATTACAGTCTACTGTCTCTGTCATTATTACAGTCTACTGTCTCTGTCATTATTACAGTCTACTGTCTCTATCATTATTACAGTCTACTGTCTCTGTCATTATTACAGTCTACTGTCTCTATCATTATTACAGTCTACTGTCTCTGTCATTATTACAGTCTACTGTCTACTGTCATTATTACAGTCTACTGTCTCTATCATTATTACAGTCTACTGTCTCTATCATTATTACAGTCTACTGTCTCTGTCATTATTACAGTCTACAGTCTACATTATTACAGTCTCTGTCTCTATCATTATTACAGTCTACTGTCTCTATCATTATTACAGTCTACTGTCTCTGTCATTATTACAGTCTACTGTCTCTATCATTATTACAGTCTACTGTCTCTATCATTATGACAGTCTACTGTCTCTATCATTTATTACAGTCTACTGTCTCTGTCATTATTACAGTCTACTGTCTCTGTCATTATTACAGTCTACTGTCTCTGTCATTATTACAGTCTACTGTCTCTATCATTATTACAGTCTACTGTCTCTATCATTATTACAGTCTACTGTCTCTGTCATTATTACAGTCTACTGTCTCTGTCATTATTACAGTCTACTGTCTCTATCATTATTACAGTCTACTGTCTCTGTCATTATTACAGTCTACTGTTGTTGTTTTACAGTTATTACACACGAGTCAGTGGGTGCATCTGAAATGGAACCCTATTCCCTACATAGTGCACTACTTTAGATTAGAGTCCTTGCTCCTTGTCATAAGTAGTGCACTATATAGGGAACATTGTTCCATTTGGAACATTGCCCCAGAGTTCTCCAGAGTTCTTGACCCCTGGTGTTTTTACAGCTCTCCTCCTCCTCTGCTCTGAGAGACTGAGACAGGGGAGGTGGAGGGAAGAGTGAGGGTGATTAGATATTTACATTATGACGTTGACATCCTCCATCCTCCCATTGAAATATTGTTTCTCTGCTCTTCAGGCTTTCATAAAGCCTGGGGTCTCCCTGCTCTACTCTGGTCCAGTCCTGCAGATTGACCTAGTCTCTTTCATATATAGAACCCCTTTGGTATATAGAACCTCTTTGATTTATTGAACCCCTTTGATATATAGAACTATATATAACCCTTTTGGTATATAGAACCCCTTTGGTATATAGAACTATATAGAACCCCTTTGATATATAGAACCCCTTTGGTATGTAGAACTATATATAACCCTTTTGATATATAGAACCCCTTTGATATATAGAACTATATAGAACCCCTTTGATATATAGAACTATATAGAACCCTTTGATATATAGAACCCCTTTGATATATAGAACCCCTTTGATATATAGAACTATATAAAACCCCTTTGGTATATAGAACTATATATAACCCATTTGATATATAGAACCCCTTTGATATATAGAACTATATATAACCCCTTACATAGAACTAGATAGAACCCCTTTGATATATAGAACTATATATAACCCCTTTGATATAAACCCCTTTGATATATAGAACTATATATAACCCATTTGATATATAGAACCCTTTGATATATAGAACTATATATAACCCCTTTGATAGATAGAACCCCTTTGATATATAGAACTATATATAACCCCTTTGATAGATAGAACCCCTTTGATATATAGAACTATATAAAACCCCTTTGATATATAG
Organism: Oncorhynchus masou masou; assembly: GCF_036934945.1. NCBI lineage: Eukaryota > Metazoa > Chordata > Actinopteri > Salmoniformes > Salmonidae > Oncorhynchus > Oncorhynchus masou. The sequence goes on along the minus strand of NW_027007758.1, from coordinate 100,658 downwards.
AACCCCTTTGATATATAGAACTATATATAACCCTTTGATATATAGAACCCCTTTGATATATAGAACTATATAGAACCCCTTTGATATATAGAATCCCTTTGATATATAGAACCCCTTTGGTATATAGAACCCCTTTGATATATAGAACTATATAGAACCCCTTTGATATATAGAACCCCTTTGATATATAGAACTATATAGAACCCCTTTGATATATAGAACTATAAGAACCCTTTGATATATAGAACCCCTTTGGTATATAGAACTATATATAACCCCTTTGATATATATAACTATATAGAACCCCTTTGATAGATAGAACCCCTTTGATATATAGAACTATATATAACCCCTTTGATATATAGAACTATATATAACCCCTTTGATAGATAGAACCCCTTTGATATATAGAACTATATATAACCCCTTTGATAGATATAACTATATAGAACCCCTTGATAGATAATCCCATTTGATATATAGAACTATATATAACCCCTTTGATATATAGAACTATATATAACCCCTTTGATAGATAGAACCCCTTTGATATATAGAACTATATATAACCCCTTTGATATAGAACTATATAGAACCCCTTTGATAGATAGAACTATATATAACCCCTTTGATAGATATAACTATATATAACCCTTTGATAGATGAACCCCTTTGATAGATAGAACCCCTTTGATATATAGAACTATATATGGCTGCCTGAGGCGGTTCTCAACCCCTTTGATAGATAGAACCCCTTTGATATATATAACTATATATAACCCCTTTGATAGATAGAACCCCTTTGATATATAAACCCCTTTGATATATATAACTATATATAACCCCTTTGATATATAGAACTATATAGAACCCCTTTGATAGATAGAACCCCTTTGATATATAGAACTATATAGAACCCCTTTGATAGATAGAACCCCTTTGATATATATAAACCCCTTTGATATATAGAACTATATATAACCCCTTTGATATATAGAACTATATATAACCCCTTTGATATATAGAACTATATAGAACCCCTTTGATATATAGAACTATATAGACCCCTTTGATAGATAGAACTATATATAACCCCTTTGATAGATAGAACCCCTTTGATATATAGAACCCCTTTGATATATAGAACTATATATAACCCCTTTGATATATAGAACTATATATAACCCCTTTGATTGAACCCCTTTGATAGATAGAACTATATAGAACCCCTTTGATAGATAGAAGCCCTTTGATAGATAGAACAATATATAACCCCTTTGATAGATAGAAGTCCTTTGATATATAGAACAATATAGAACCCCTTTGATATATATAACTATATAGAACCCCTTTGATAGATAGAACCCCTTTGATATATAGAACTATATATAACCCCTTTGATAGATAGAATCCCTTTGGTATATAGAACTATATATAACCCCTTTGATATATAGAACTATATATAACCCCTTTGGTATATAGAACTATATATAACCCCTTTGATAGATAGAACCATATAGAACCCCTTTGATATATATAACTATATAGAACCCCTTTGATAGATAGAACCCCTTTGATATATAGAACTATATATAACCCCTTTGATAGATAGAACTATATATAACCCTGTCACGCCCTGGTCTATATTTATTATGTTATCTTCATTTATTGGGTCAGGCCAGGGTGTGACATGGGTTTATTTGTAGTGTGTTTCGTCTTGGGGTTGTGTGGGGTGTATAGATTAGTCCATGGCTGCCTGAGGCGGTTCTCAATCAGAGTCAGGTGATTATCGTTGTCTCTGATTGGGAACCATATTTAGGTAGCCTGGGTTTCACTGTGTGTTTGTGGGTGATTGTTCCTGTCTCTGTGTTTGTTGCACCAGGCAGGGCTGTTTCGGTTTTCGACGTTTGTTGTTTTGTATTGTTCGTGTTTGATCATAATTAAAGATGTATCGAACGAACCACGTTGCATTTTGGTCCGATCCTTATTCCACCTCTTCGTCAGAGAAGGAGGTAGAAGAAAGGGGCTGAATTACAAACCCCTTTGATATATAGAACTATATAAACCCCTTTGATATATACAACTATATAGAACTCATTTGATATATAGAACCCCTTTGATATATACTATATATAACCCCTTTGATATATAGAACTATATAGAACCCCTTTGATATATACAACTATATAGAACCCCTTTGATATATAGAACTATATATAACCCCTTTGATAGATACAACTATATAGAACCCCTTTGATATATAGAACTATATATAACCCCTTTGATAGATATAACCCCTTTGATATATGTAACCCCTTTAATAGATATAACTATATATAACTATTTGATATATAGAACTCTATATAACCCTTTGATAAATATATAAACTTATAGAACCCCTTTGATATATAGAACTATATATAACCCCTTTGATAGATACAACTATATAGAACTCATTTGATATATAGAACTATATAGAACCCCTTTGATATATAGAACTATATATAACCCCTTTGATAGATACAACTATATAGAACCCCTTTGATATATAGAACTATATATAACCCCTTTGATAGATAGAACCCCTTTGACATATATAACCCCTTTGATATATATAACCCCTTTAATAGATACAACTATATAGAACTCATTTGATATATAGAACTATATAGAACCCCTTTGATATATAGAACTATATATAACCCCTTTGATAGATACAACTATATAGAACCACTTTGATAAATAGAACTATATATAACCCCTTTGATAGATAGAACCCCTTTGATATATATAACCCCTTTGATATATATAACCCCTTTGATAGATACAACTATATAGAACTCATTTGATATATAGAACTCCTTTGATATATAGAACCCCTTTGATATATAGAACTCCTTTGATATATAGAACCCCATTTGATATATAGAACCCCTTTGATATATAGAACTCCTTTGATATATAGATCCCCTTTTATATATAGAACCCCTTTGATATATAGAACCCCTTTGATATATAGAACCCCTATGATATATAGAACTCCTTTGATATATAGAACCCCTATGATATATAGAACCCCTTTGATATATAGAACCCCTATGATATATAGAACCCCTATGCTTTTATTCAACACATTATTTCCCTGTGCTACTAGCTAGCATTTCATTTGCAACAGCGCAGGCTTGTATGAACCTTTCGATATGCATATCCGAGTCTCGGCAACGATGTTGAAACATATATGAATTCGACCCCCCCCTCCCGATATAGTAAAGTTAACGTTGTCGTTAATCAGTTAGCCATTTTTCTGCTCATGCAGAATATATACAGACCAAAAGGGTCTATATAGAACCTCAAAGAACCAAAAGGGTCTATATAGAACCTCAAAGAACCAAAAGGGTCTATATAGAACCTCAAAGAACCAAAAGGGTCTATATAGAACCTCAAAGAACCAAAATGGTCTATATAGAACCTCAAAGAACCAAAAGGGTCTACATAGAACCTCAAAGACCCAAAAGGGTCGATATAGATACTACTGTCCTCTCTGCACCCCATGGACGATAAGGCCTCAACTAGCCCAGCTGGACGGCCCTTTGAACCAACTGCACCGTCAGGCCAGGAGAACGCTGACCACAACACTCAGTCATGTGATCGTGAGGATGGCTGCCAGGCCAGGGGTGGTTTGATGTCTGTTGCTGCTGCCAAACGGCCTGAGTGACCTACAGAGGGGGAGAGGGAGCGGGGGAGAGAGACAGAAGGGGGGAGAGAGACAGAGGTGCAGGGCGAGCGGGTGAGAGAGACAGAGGGGGATAGAGAGACAGAGGAAAAGAGAGAGATGGCTGGTGAAGCTTGAGGAAGGCAGCAGGCTACAGACAAGTCTTTGTAGCAAGCTGCTCAGTCGTAGCATAGCTCTCTGTGCGTCAACATAGGACACAGCCTCTCCAGTGGCTTCTCCTTTTACATCAGTCGACATCTTCAGTGACTGTCCATGCCGCTGCTCCTCTCTTTCTCCAGAGGAGCTGGGTTTGATTGCTTGGTTGGTTAGCTGCTCCCAGCACAGCCGTGTGATGTTGACACATTCTCCCCGACACACACACGCATCTGAAACCTGTTCTTAGCCCTACCACATCCTTTTATGGATAGGCTATATGTTATAATTAGCCACTCCCTTTCTGTTGAAGTGAGGTCCACTCCCAACCAGCCAGCTCACCAGCCACCAGGGCTTTCAAGTGGCTTTTCCTCTTCTATGGAACACATGTAAAAGGCTGGTTCTGCTGGTTTCATAAAGACTGGTGTCTCTCTGCTGGTTTCATAAAGACTGGGGTCTCTCTGCTGGTTTCATAAAGACTGTGGTCTCTCTGTTCTGCTGGTTTCATAAAGACTGGACTCTCTGCTGGTTTCATAAAGACTGGTGTCTCTCTGCTGGTTTCATAAAGACTGGTCTCTCTGCTGGTTTCATAAAGACTGGTGTCTCTCTGCTGGTTTCATAAAGACTGTGGTCTTTCTGCTGGTTTCATAAAGACTGGGGTCTCTCTGTTCTGCTGGTTTCATAAAGACTGGGGTCTCTCTGCTCTCTCTGCTCCAGTTCTGCAGATTGACCTCGTATGTGTATGCATGTGTATGTGTTTATGCCTGCCAGCCGTTGGGCCCTGTGTGTAATTAACCAGGGTTCTCATAAAGACTTGGCTCTCAGCGGGGTGCACAGTGTTATGGCGGGGCTAGTACTCATGCCAGCTCCCGTTTGGTCGTTTGTGTGTTGCGCTGATGGCTGTTGTAGGCAGGGAGGGAGGAAGAAAGGGAGGAAGGGAGGGAGGGCAAGGGAAGGAGGGATAGAAGGATAAAGAGGGAGAAGGAGAGAGAGGGAGAAGGTGGGAGAGGGATGGAAAGAGAGGGGGGGGAAGGAGGAAGGCAGGGAGAGAGAGAGGGGGAAGGAGGGAGGGAAGATGGGATGCAAGGGCAGATGGAGGGAGGATGTGAGGGAGGGCCCAGCCCAGATGTTTCCCATCAACAGGTAGTTATCTTACTAACATGCCAGCCATGCCTGGGACGTTTCTGGAGCTGCTGCTGCAGCTCAACTACAACACAGACAGGCTCACTGTTCTGTTCTACTCTACTCTACTCTACTCTACTCTGTTCTACTCTGTTCTACTCTACTCTGTTCTGTTCTACTCGGTTCTACTCGGTTCTACTCTGCTCTGCTCTACTCTACTCTACTCTACTCTGTTCTACTCTGCTCTACTCTACTATGTTCTACTCTACTCTGTTCTGCTCTACTGTGTTCTACTCTGCTCTACTCCACTCTACTCTACTATGTTCTACTCTTCTCTGTTCTACTATACTCTGTTCTACTCTACTCTGTTCTACTCTACTCTACTATGTTCTGTTCTACTCTACTCTGTTCTACTCTGTTCTACTCTGCTCTACTCTACTCTCCTCTGTTCTACTCTACTCTGTTCTACTCTAGTCTACTATGTTCTACTCTGTTCTACTCTACTATGTTCTACTCTGTTCTACTCTACTCTGTTCTACTCTACTCGGTTCTACTCTGCTCTGCTCTGCTCTGCTCTACTCTACTCTACTCTACTCTGCTCTACTCTACTCTGTTCTACTCTACTCTACATTGTTCTGCTCTACTCTGCTCTGTTCTGTTCTACTCTACTCTATTCTGTTCTACTCTGCTCTGTTCTACTCTACTCTACTCTACTCTACTCTACTCTACTCTATGCACTGTGCCTGACTGGACACCATGGTAACTAACTCAAGTCTCCTCTCCTCCCCAGACGCTCACAGACTCCCACCATCCCATCTGGGTTAGGGTTAGTTAACTAACACCATGGTAACTAACACCATGGTAACTAACACCATGGTAACTAACTCATGTCTCCTCCCCAGACGTTCACGGCCTGGTGCAACTCCCACCTGAGGAAAGCAGGAACGCAGATCGAGAACATCGAGGAGGACTTCAGGGACGGACTGAAACTCATGCTGCTGCTTGAGGTCATATCAGGTGAGGAGGAGAGGCCTGGTGCCCACATGTATCTCTAATGGTGCCCACATGATGTATCTAATGGTGCCCACATGATGTATCTAATGGTGCCCACATGATGTATCTAATGGTGCCCACATGATGTATCTCTAATGGTGCCCACATGATGTATCTAATGGTGCCTACATGATGTATCTCTAAGGGTGCCTACATGATGTATCTCTAATGGTGCCCACATGATGTATCTAATGGTGCCTACATGATGTATCTCTAATGGTGCCCACATGTATCTCTAATGGTGCCTACATGATGTATCTAATGGTGCCTACATGATGTATCTCTAATGGTGCCCACATGATGTATCTAATGGTGCCCACATGATGTATCTAATGGTGCCCACATGATGTATCTCTAATGATGCCCACATGATGTATCTAATGGTGCCTACATGATGTATCTCTAATGGTGCCCACATGATGTATCTCTAATGGTGCCCACATGATGTATCTAATGGTGCCCACATGATGTATCTAATGGTGCCCACATGATGTATCTAATGGTGCCCACATGATGTATCTCTAATGGTGCCTACATGATGTATCTCTAATGGTGCCCACATGATGTATCTCTAATGGTGCCCACATGATGTATCTAATGGTGCCCACATGATGTATCTAATGGTGCCTACATGATGTATCTAATGGTGCCCACATGATGTATCTAATGGTGCCTACATGATGTATCTCTAATGGTGCCCACATGATGTATCTAATGGTGCCTACATGATGTATCTAATGGTGCCCACATGATGTATCTCTAATGGTGCCCACATGATGTATCTAATGGTGCCTACATGATGTATCTCTAATGGTGCCCACATGATGTATCTCTAATGGTGCCCACATGATGTATCTCTAATGGTGCCCACATGATGTATCTAATGGTGCCTACATTATGTATCTCTAATGGTGCCCACATGATGTATCTAATGGTGCCTACATGATGTATCTAATGGTGCCTACATGATGTATCTAATGGTGCCTACATGATATATCTAATGGTGCCTACATGATGTATCTAATGGTGCCTACATGATGTATCTAATGGTGCCTACATGATATATCTAATGGTGCCCACATGATGTATCTCTAATGGTGCCCACATGATGTATCTAATGGTGCCTACATGATGTATCTAATGGTGCCTACATGATGTATCTAATGGTGCCCACATGATGTATCTAATGGTGCCCACATGATGTATCTCTAATGGCAGAGAACAGAGATATTCACAGCAGAGCCCAGTCCATTTATTTCAATGACGGCGAACATATGGGTATGCCTTGGAAAAACTAAACTTCCCAGAACTTTTCCCGAATTCAAACTTTTGTCAGACTTGGCATTGATTCCAGGATGTGTGTATGTGATCTACTAACACTGTAGCCGACAGCATACCCACAGGAACATAGCAACAGGAACATAGCAACAGGAACATAGCAACAGGAACATAGCAACAGGAACATAACAACAGGAACATATCAACAGGAACATAGTAACAGGAACATAGCAACAGGAACATAGCAACAGGAACATACCCACAGGAACATAGCAACAGGAACATAACAACAGGAACATAGCAACAGGAACATAGCAACAGGAACATAGCAACAGGAACATAGCAACATGAACATAGTAACAGGAACATAGTAACAGGAACATAGTAACAGGAACATAGTAACAGGAACATAGCAACAGGAACATAGCAACAGGAACATAGCAACAGGAACATAGCAACAGGAACATAGTAACAGGAACATAACAACAGGAACATAGCAACAGGAACATAGTAACAGGAACATAGTAACAGGAACATAACAACAGGAACATAGCAACAGGAACATAGTAACAGGAACATAGTAACAGGAACATAACAACAGGAACATAGCAACAGGAACATAGCAACAGGAACATAGCAACAGGAACATAGCAACAGGAACATAGTAACAGGAACATAGTAACAGAAATAGTAACAGAAACATAGCAACAGGAACATAGCAACAGGAACATAGTAACAGGAACATAGTAACAGAAACATAGTAACAGGAACATAGTAACAGAAACATAGTAACAGAAACATAGTAACAGGAACATAACAACAGGAACATAGTAACAGGAACATAGTAACAGGAACATAACAACCAGAACATAGCAACAGAAACATAGTAACAGGAACATAGTAACAGAAACATAGTAACAGAAACATAGCAACAGGAACATAGCAACAGGAACATAGTAACAGGAACATAGTAACAGAAACATAGTAACAGGAACATAGTAACAGAAACATAGTAACAGAAACATAGTAACAGGAACATAACAACAGGAACATAGTAACAGGAACATAACAACCAGAACATAGCAACAGGAACATAACAACAGGAACATAGTAACAGGAACATAACAACCAGAACATAGCAACAGGAACATAACAACAGGAACATACTAGAGGTTGACCGATTATGATTTTTTAACGGCAATACCAATAACAATTATTGGAAGACCAAAAAAAGGCGATACCGATACGATTTTTAAAATGTATTTATAATGGTGACAATTACAACAATACTGAATAAACACTTTTATTTTAACTTAATATAATACATCAATAAAAAGCCATTTAGCTTCAAATAAATAAATGAAACATGTTCAATTTGGTTTAAATAATGCAAAAACAAAGTGTTGGAGAAGAAAGTAAAAGTGCAATATGTGCCATGTAAAAAAGCTAACGTTTAAGTTCCTTGCTAAGAACATGAGAACATATGAAAGTTGGTGGTTCCTTTTAACATGAGACTTCAATATTCCCAGGTAAGAAGTTTTAGGTTGAGGTTATTATAGGAATTATAGGACTATTTCCCTCTATACCATTTGTATTTCATATTCCTTTGACTATTGGATGTTCTTATAGGCACTTTAGTATTGCCAGTGTAACAGTATAGCTTCCGTCCCTCTCCTCTCCCCTACCTGGGCTCGAACCAGGAACACATCAACAACAGCCACCCTCGAAACATCGTTACCCATCGCTCCACAAAAGCCGCGGCCCTTGAAGAGCAAGGGGAACAACTACTTCAAGTCTCAGAGCGAGTGATGTTTGAAACGCTATTAGCGCGCACCCCGCTAACTAGCTAGCCAGTTCACATCGGTTACACCAGCCTCATCTCGAGAGTTGATAGGCTTGAAGTCATAAACAGCGCAATGCTTGAAGCATTGCGAAGAGCTGCTGGCAAATGCAGGAAAGTGCTGTATGAATGAATGCTTACGAGCCTGCTGCTGCCTACCACCGCTCAGTCAGACTGCTCTATCAAATCATAAACTTAATTATAATAAACAAACAGAAATACGAGCCTTAGGTCATTAATATGGTCAAATCCGGAAACGATCATTTCAAAAATAAAACGTTTATTATTTCAGTGAAATACGGAACCGTTCTGTATTTTATCGAACTGGTGGCATCCATAAGTCTAAATATTCCTGTTACATTGCACAACCTTCAATAATTACATACAATTCTGGCAAATTACTTTTGCAACGAGCCAGGCGGCCCAAACTGTTGCATATACCCTGACTCTGAGTGCAATCAATGAACGCAATAGAAGTGACACAATTTCCCTAATTTAATATTGCCTGCTAACATGAATTTCTTTCAACTGAATATGCAGGTTTAAAAATATATACTTCTGTGTATTGATTTTAAGAAAGGCATTGATGTTTATGGTTCGGTACATTCGTGCAACGATTATGCATTTTAGCAAATGCGCTTTTGTTAAATTATCCCCCGTTTGGCGAAGTTGTCTGTCTTTGTTAGGAAGAAATAGTCTTCACACAGTTCGCAACGAGCCAGGCGGCCCAAACTGTTGCATATACCCTGACTCTGTTGCACAGAACGCAAGAGAAGTGACACAATTTCCCTAGTTAAAAGAAATTCATGTTAGCAGGCAATATTAACTAAATATGCAGGTTTAAAAACATATACTTGTGTATTGATTTTAAGAAAGGCGTTGATGTTTATGGTTAGGTACACATTGGTGCAACGACAGTGCTTTTTTCGCAAATGCGCTTGTTAAATCACCCGTTTGGAGAAGTAGGCTGTGATTCAATGATAAATTAGTAATTAGTAAATGATAAACTAGTAATTTCATCAACCATGTGTAGTTAACTAGTGATTATGTTAAGATTGATTGTTTTTTATAAGAAAAGTTTAATGCTAGCTAGCAACTCACCTTGGCTCCTTGCTGCACTCTCATAACAGGTAGTCAGCCTGCCACGCAGTCTCCTCGTGGAGTGCAATGTAATCGGCTGTGATTGGTGTCCAAAAATGCGGATTACCGATTGCTGTGAAAACTTGAAATCGGCCCTAATTAATCGACCATTCCGATTAATCTGTCGACCTCTAGAACATACCCACAGGAACATAGTAACAGGAACATAGCAACAGGAACATAGCAACAGGAACATAGCAACAGGAACATAACAACAGGAACATAGCAACAGGAACATAGCAACAGGAACATAGCAACAGGAGCATAACAACAGGAACATAGCAACAGGAACATTGCAACAGGAACATTGCAACAGGAACATAGCAACAGGAACATAGTAACAGGAACATAGTAACAGGAACATAGTAACAGGATAATAGTAACAGGAACATAGTAACAGGAACATAGCAACAGGAACATAGTAACAGGAACATAGTAACAGGAACATAGCAACAGGAACATAGCAACAGGAACATAGCAACAGGAACATAGTAACAGGAACATAGTAACAGGAACATAGTAACAGGAACATAGCAACAGGAACATAGCAACAGGAACATAGTAACAGGAACATAGTAACAGGAACATAGTAACAGGAACATAGCAACAGGAACATAGCAACAGGAACATAACAACAGGAACATAACAACAGGAACATAGCAACAGGAGCATAACAACAGGAACATAGCAACAGTAGCATAACAACAGGAACATAGCAACAGGAGCATAACAACAGGAACATAACAACAGGAACATAACAACAGGAACATAGCAACAGGAACATAGCAACAGGAACATAGCAACAGGAACATAGCAACAGGAACATAGCAACAGGAACATAGCAACAGGAGCATAACAACAGTATATGTCTCTTTCCTCACTGCCTCAGGATATGTCTTTTTCACAATTTCAGAGTGTTATTTTGATATCTTAGTGTGGAAGCATCATATTTTTAACTACAGTGGGCCTTTAAATATTGAATGCACTACAAGTTAGCATTTCCTGCTGTGATCATCTTGCAACAACAGGATGATCAAATTATGATACAGCACCTGTAGATATTTTATATAAAGGTAAATGATACAGGTGTTGTTTAACGTCTCACTCCACAGTGTCTTAAGTCTGACCCTTAACCCCTTGACCCCTTCTGTCTGTTTCCTGTCCAGGAGAGCGCTTGGCCAAACCAGAGAGAGGGAAGATGAGAGTTCACAAGATCTCCAACGTCAACAAAGCTCTCCACTACATCACCAGTAAAGGAGTCAAGCTGGTGTCCATCGGAGCTGAGGGTGGGTTCAACAATACCCTGGTCACTACTAATACTGACTGGACTGTAGTACACTAGGCTGTAGTACTATGTAGTACACTAGACTGTAGTACACTAGACTGTAGTACTATGTAGTACACTAGACTGTAGTACACTACATCACCAGTAAAGGAGTCAAGCTGGTGTCCATCGGAGCTGAGGGTGGGTTCAACAATACCCTGGTCACTACTGTAGTAAACTAGACTGTAGTAAACTAGACTGTAGTAAACTAGACTGTAGTACACTAGACTGTAGTAAACTAGACTGTAGTACACTAGACTGTAGTACACTAGATTGTATTAAACTAGACTGTAGTAAACTAGCCTGTAGTAAACTAGACTGTAGTACACTAGACTGTAGTAAACTAGCCTGTAGTACACTAGACTGTAGTAAACTAGACTGTAGTAAACTAGCCTGTAGTACACTAGGCTGTAGTACACTAGACTGTAGTACTATGTAGTACACTAGGCTGTAGTACACTAGACTGTAGTACACTACATCACCAGTAAAGGAGTCAAGCTGGTGTCCATCGGAGCTGAGGGTGGGTTCAACAATACCCTGGTCACTACTGACTGGACTGTAGTACACTAGGCTGTAGTACACTAGACTGTAGTACACTAGACTGTAGTACACTAGGCTGTAGTAAACTAGACTGTAGTAAACTAGACTCTAGTAAACTAGCCTGTAGTACACTAGACTGTAGTAAACTAGACTGTAGTACACTAGACTGTAGTAAACTAGACTGTAGTAAACTAGACTGTAGTACACTAGACTGTATTAAACTAGACTGTAGTACACTAGACTGTAGTACACTAGACTGTATTAAACTAGACTGTAGTACACTAGACTGTAGTACACTAGGCTGTAGTAAACTAGACTGTAGTAAACTAGACTCTAGTAAACTAGCCTGTAGTACACTAGACTGTAGTAAACTAGACTGTAGTACACTAGACTGTAGTAAACTAGACTGTAGTAAACTAGACTGTAGTACACTAGACTGTAGTAAACTAGACTGTAGTACACTAGACTGTAGTAAACTAGACTGTAGTACACTAGACTGTAGTAAACTAGACTGTAGTAAACTAGACTGTAGTAAACTAGACTGTAGTACACTAGACAGTAGTACACTAGACTGTAGTAAACTAGACAGTAGTACACTAGACTGTAGTAAACTAGACTGTAGTAAACTAGACTGTAGTAAACTAGACTGTAGTACATTAGACTGTAGTACACTAGACTGTATTAAACTAGACTGTAGTAAACTAGACTGTAGTAAACTAGACTGTAGTACACTAGACTGTATTAAACTAGACTGTAGTACACTAGACTGTAGTACACTAGACTGTAGTACACTAGACTGTAGTAAACTAGACTGTAGTACACTAGACTGTAGTACACTAGACTGTAGTAAACTAGACTGTAGTACACTAGACTGTAGTACACTAGACTGTAGTAAACTAGACTGTAGTACACTAGACTGTAGTACACTAGACTGTAGTACACTAGACTGTAGTAAACTAGACTGTAGTCCACTACATCACCAATAAAGGAGTCAAGCTGGTGTCCATCGGAGCTGAGGGTGGGTTGAAAACCTTAAAGTCTGTAAATAAAATAAATGGACAAAGTGACTGACACACTTCTGCATTAATTTAGATAGAGTGAATAACCTGGTCACATGATACTGGACTGTACACAGTAACCTAATGTAGCAATGAAAGAAATCCCTGAAATTAGATCCCCCCCCCCTACATACTGGTTTTCACGAAAAAGAGGCACTGTTCAAACAATCTAGTAAATGTGGAGGAGGAGCTAAGACGGATGGCTAATATGGATAAGATGGCGCCGGAGGGGATGGCTGCCATTTTTAACGGGCTCCTAACCAATCGTGTTATTCTGTATGTTTTTTTTGCGGTGTTTGTAACAATTTTTGAACATCATGTTTCTGCCACTGTCTCTTATGACCGAAAAGAGCTTCTGGACATCAGAACAGCCATTACTCATCTCGGACTGGACAAAAAAAATTTCTTTAACGAATTGGAGGTCGAAAGATTAACGGCTTCTCTCAGACCAAATCCCTGTCCTGAAGAGGAGACGCCCGATACCGTTACTTTTACCATCCGTCCTACTGGCGAATGTGCAATCACTGGAGAATAAACTGGATGAGCTTCGTTCGAGACTATCCTTCCAACGGGACATTAAAAACTGTGTTATCTTATGTTTCACCGAGTCGTGGCTGAACGAGGACAGGTGGCTGGTTTTTCCTTGCATCGGCATGACAGAACAGCAACCTCCAGTAAGACGAGGGGTGGTGGTGTGTGTCTATTTGGCAACAACAGCTGGTGCGCAACGTCTAATATTAAAGATGTCTTGAGGTTTTGCTCGGCTGAGGTAGAGTACCTCATGATAAGCTGTAGACCACACTATTTACCAAGAGAGTTCTCATCTATATTTTTCGTAGCCGTCTATTTACAACCACAAAATGATGTAGGCACTATGACCACACTCAACGAGCTGTATACGGCCATGAACAAACAATTGGCCGGGGACTTTAAAGCAGGAAAACTTAAATCTGTTTTACCTGATTTCTACCAGTATATCACATGTGCTACCTCAGGAAAAAAAACTCTACACCACCTTTACTCCACACACAGAGACGCATACAAAGCTCTCCCTCACCCTCCATTTGGCAAATCTAACCATAATTCTATCCTCCTAATTCCTGCTTACAAGCAAAAACTCAAGCAGGACGCACCAGTGTCTTGGTCAATACAGAAGTGGTCTGATGACGCGGATGCTAAGCTACAGGATCGATTTGCACAGACTGGAATATGTTCCGGGATTCATCCGATGGCCTTGAGGAGTATACCACATCAGTAACCCCACAGTGACCGTTCGTACATATCCCAACTAGAAGCCATGGATTACAGGCAACATCCACACTGAGCTAAAGGTTAGAGATGCCGCTCTCAAGGAGCAGGACTCTAACCCGGAAGCTTATAATAAATCCCGCTCTCAGACGAACCATCAAACAGGCAAAGCGTCAACACAGGACTAAGATTGTTTCCTACTCCACCTGCTGTGACGTTCTTCGGATGTGGCAGGGCTTGCAAACTATTACAGATTTACAAAGGGAAACCCAGCCGTGAGCTGCCCAGTGACACGAGCCTACCAGACAAGCTAAATACCTTCTATGCTCACTTCACAGCAAGCAACGCTGAACCATGAATGAGAACACCGGCTGTTCCGGATGACTGTGTGATCACGTTCTCCGTAGCCGACGTGAGTAAGACCTTTAAACAGGTCAACATTCACAAGGCGTCAGGGCCAGACGTATTACCAGGACGTGTACTCCAAGCATGCGCTGACCAACCGGCAACCGTCTACACTTTCATTTTCAACCTCTCCCTGACCGAGTCTGTAATACCTACATGTTTCCATCAGACCTCCATTGTCCCTGTGCCCAAGAACGCCAAGGTAACTCGCCTAAATGACAACCGCCCCACAGCACTCACGTCTGTAGCCATGAAGTGCTTTGAAAGGCTGGTCATGACTCACATCAACACCATTATCCCAGAAACCCTAGACCCACTCTAATCTGATACCGCCCCAACAGACCCACGGATGACGCAATCTCCATTGCACTCCACACTGCCCTTTCCCACCTGGACAAAAGGAACACCTACGTGAGAATGCTGTTCATTTGACTTACAGCTCAGCATTCAATACCATAGTGCCATAAACGCTCATCACTAAGCTTAAGATCCTGGGGACTAAAGGATCCTAAGCGGCTCTGCAACTTGATCCTGGACTTCCCTCTCCAGGTGGGTAGCAACACACCACACAGATTCTCAACAACCCTCAGGGGTTTTACGCTGAGCCCCTTCCTTCACCCACGACTACGGCACCGTCATTAAGTTTGCCGACAACACAGTGGTGATTGGTCTGATCACCGACAATGATGAGAACAACCTACAGGGATGAGGTCAGAGACCTGGCAGTGTGGTGCCAGGACAACAAACTCTCCCTCAACGTGAGCAAAACAAAAGAGCTGATCGGTGGACTACAGGAAAAGGGGGAGGGGGTGGGCATTCCCCCATTCACATCGACGTTACTGTAGTGGAGTGGGTCGATCACTTCAAGTTCCTTGTCGTTCACATCACTAACAAACTATCATGGTCCAAACACACCATGACAGTCGTGAAGAGGGCACGACAACACCTATTCCCCCTCAGGAGACTGAAAAGATTTGGCATGGGTCCTCAGATCCTCAACAAGTTCTACAGCTGCACCATCGAGAGCATTGACTGACTGGTTGCATCACAACAGCGCCCAAGCCTTTAGTTAATCAGTTAATCGAATGCTACTAATGACCCCCTTTTTTACACTTGAGTATTTTGGTATTTTATTAGGATCCACATTTGCTGTTGCAAAAGCAGGAGCTCCTCTTCCTGGTGTCCACACAGAACACAAAACACAAAACACAGAACACAAAACACAAAACACAAAACACAGAACACAGAACACAGAACACAGAACATGAAACAATACAGAATGACATAATACAGAACATCATTAGACAAGAACAGATCAAGGACAGAACTACATACATTTTTGTAAAAGACACACGTAGCCTACACATCAATACATACACACAAACTATCTAGGTCCAATAGGGGAGAGGCGTTGTTTAAAAAAAAAAAAAATCACCTTTATTTAACCAGGTAGGCTAGTTGAGAACAAGTTCTCATTTGCAACTGCGACCTGGCCAAGATAAAGCATAGCAGTGTGAACAGACAACACAGCTACAGTAGTGCTGTAGTGCTGTGAGGTGTTGATTTATCTGTTTTTTGAAACCAGGTTTGCTGTTTATTTGAGCAATATGAGATGGAAGGAAGTTCCATGCTATAAGGACTCTATATAATACTGTACGCTTTCTTGAATTTGTTCTGGATTTGGGGACTATGAACAGACCCCCTGGGGCATGTCTGGTGGGGTAAGTGTGTGTGTCAGGTCTGTGTGTAAGTTGACTATGCAAACAATTAGGGATTTAACTCATTAAAGTTTCTCATAAGAAGAAGTGATACAGTCAGTCTCTCCTCAACTCTCAGCCAAGAGAGACTGACAGCACAGTATTTGTATCAGTCCTCTGATTATAATTAAGAGCAAAAAGACTCTCAGACCATGAGAAACAAGATTATCTTGTCTGATGAAACCAAGTTTTAACTCTTTGGCCTGAGTGCCAAGCCTCACGTCTGGAGAAAACCTGACTGTGGGGAAACCTGGCACCATCCCTACGGTGAAGCATGGTGGTGACAGCATCATGCTGTAGGGAAACCTGGCACCATCCCTACGGTGAAGCATGGTGGTGACAGCATCATGCTGTAGGGAAACCTGGCGCCATCCCTACGGTGAAGCATGGTGGTGACAGCATCATGCTGTAGGGATGTTTCCAGTGGCAGGGAGACTAGTCAGGATCGAGGCAAAGATGAACGTTGCAAAGTACAAAGAGATCCTTGATGAAAATCTGCTCCAGAGCGCTCAGGACCTCAGACTAGAGGCAAAGGTTCACCTTCCAACAGGACAACGACACCTAAGGACACAGCCAAGATAAAGCAGGATTGGCTTTGGTACAAGTCTCTGAATATCCTTGAGTTGCCCGGACTTGAACCCGATCGAGTATCTCTGGAGAGTCCTGAAAATAGCTGTGCCGCAACGCTCCCAATCCAACCTGACAGAGCTTGAGAAGGTCTGCAGAGAAGAATGGGAGAAACTCCTCAAATACAGGTGTAAAATCTTGTAGTTTCATACCAAAGAAAACTCTAGACTGTAATCGCTGCCAAAGGTGCTTCAACAATGTACTGAGTAAGCGGTTTGAATACTTATGTAAATGAAAAACTATCAAAAAACATATTTTTGCTTTGTCATTATGGGCTAATATGGGGTATTGTGTGTAGATTGATGAGGGAAAAAACAAACAATTTAATCATTTTTAGAATAAGGCTGTAATCTAATCAAATTTGGAAAAAGTCAAGGGGTCTGAATCCAAATGCATGTTATTCCCTTTAGCTGAATAAGCACCCAAAACAACCTCTCCTCTCAGACACTGTCAGCAACCAGGCCCTCTGGACTTTACTGTAGTTGGAAGCTGCTGCTGCTGCTGCTGCTGTGTGTGTGTGTGTGTGTGTGTGTGTGTGTGTGTGTGTGTGTGTGTGTGTGTGTGTGTGTGTGTGTGTGTGTGCGTGCGTGCGTGCGTGCGTGTGTCACTGTGTCCATGGCGATCACACTTGTAGCTTCACACATGACCGCATCCCTCAAAAGCATTGTTGGGTCGCTCCCCCTCTATTACCCTCCCCCATCTCCTCTCCTACCCCTCAGAAGCTGAGCTAAAGAGGTTCATTGATTACAGCCTGAGGGTCAATTAATGGTTCTGACCCATCTGCCCCACCCCACTATTCGCTGGGGTCCCCTATCTCTGTCTGCCTGTCTGCTCTCTCTTTTTCTGTCTGCCTGTCTCTCTCTGTCTGTCTCTCTCTGCCTGTCTCTCTCTGTCTGCCTGTCAGTTTTTCTGTCTGTCTGGCTCTCTCTGTCTGTGTCTCTCTCTCTGTCTGTCTCTCTCTGTCTGCCTGTCAGTTTTTCTGTCTGTCTGGCTCTCTCTGTCTGTCTGTCTCTCTCTGTCTGTCTCTCTCTGTCTGCCTGTCTCTCTCTGTCTGTCTCTCTCTGTCTGCCTGTCTCTCTCTGTCTGTCTCTCTCTGTCTGCCTGTCAGTTTTTCTGTCTGTCTGTCTCTCTCTGTCTGTCTCTCTCTGTCTGTCTCTCTCTGTCTGCCTGTCAGATTTTCTGTCTGTCTGGCTCTCTCTCTCTCTCTCTCTCTCTCTCTCTCTCTCTCTGCCTGTCAGTTTTTCTGTCTGGCTCTCTCTGTCTGTCTGCCTGTCTGCCTGTCAGTTTTTCTGGCTGTCTGTCTGTCTGTCTGTCTCTCTCTGTCTGCCTGTCAGTTTTTCTGGCAGTCTGGCTGACTGTCTCTCTGTCTGTCTCTATTTCTCTCTTTCTGTCTTTAATTCTTCGTGTTGTTGTTTGTTTAGTGTTTTCCAATTTTCCCAGAAGTGGTTAGATTCTATGGATTCTTCAATAAAATTGAGCTGATTTCTGACGTGCTGTTCCTTGTTTTTCCGTAGTGTATTTCTGTATTGCTTCAGTGATTCACCATAGTGAAGGCGTAGACTCAGGTTTTCTGGGTCTCTATGTTTTCGGTTGGATAGGTTTCTCAATTTCTTTCTTAGGTTTTTGCATTCTTCGTCAAACCACTTTTTAGATTTCAAGCTGAAAGGATATTGAAAATGAATATTTTTATTTTATTAATGTTTATTGACATAATTTGAGTCATTTGGAGGTGTACCTGTGGATGTTTTCAAGTATTCAAACTCAGTGCCTCTTTGTTTGACATCATAGGAAAATCAACAGAAATCAGCCAAATCATGGTAGACCTCCACAAGTCTGGTTCATCTTTGGGAGCAATTTCCAAACGCCTGAAGGTACCACATTCATCTGTACAAACAATAGTACGCAAGTATAAACACCATGGGACCATGCAGCCGTCATACCGCTCGCTCAGTCTCCTAGAGATGAACGTACTTTGGTGTGAAAAGTGCAAATCAATCCCAGAACAACAGCAAAGGACCTTGTGAAGATGCTGGAGGAAACAGGTACAAGTATCTATATCCACAGTAAAATGAGTCCTATATCGACAAAACCCGAAAGGCCACTCAGCAAGGAAGAAGCCACTGCTCCAAAACCGCCATAAAAAATGCCAGACTATGCTTTGCAATTGCACATGGGGACAAAGCTCGTACTTTTTGGAGAAATGTCCTCTGGTCTGATGAAACAAAAATAGAACTGTTTGGCCATAATGACCATCGTTATGTTTGGAGGAAAAAGAGGGTAGGCTTGCAAGACGAAGAACACCATCCCAACCGGGATGCACGGGGGTGGCAGCATCATGTTGTGGGGGTGCTTTGCTGCAGGAGGGACTGGTGCTCTTCATATAGATGGCATCATGAGGATGGAAAATTACGTGGAAATATTGAAACAACATCTCAAAACATCAGCCCGGAAGTTGAAGCTTGGTCGCAAATGGGTCTTCCAAATGGACAATGACCCCAAGCATACTTCCAAAGTTGTGGCAAAATGGCTTCAGGACAACAAAGTCAAGGTATTGGAGTGGCCATCACAAAGCCCTGACCTCAATCCTATAGAAAATTTGTGGGCAGAACTGAAAAAGCGTGTGCGAGCAAGAAGGCCTACAAACCTGACTCAGTTACACCAGCTCTGTCAGGAGGAATGGGCCGAAATTCACCCAACTTATTGTGGGAAGCTTGTGGAAGGCTACCTGAAACGTTTGATCCAAGTTAAACAATTTACAGGCAATGCTACCAAATACTAATTGAGTGTATGTACAATACTGACCCACTGGGAATTTGATGAAATTAAAAAAAGATGAAATAAATCATTCTCTCTACTATTATTCTGACATTTCACATTCTTAGAATCAAGTGGTGATCCTAACTGACCTAACACAGGAACTTTTACTAGGATTAAATGTCAGGAATTGTGAAACTGAGTTTAAATGTATTTGGCTAAGGTGTATGTAAACTTCCGACTTAAACTGTACATACCCAGCGTGCGACAGAGGTGCAGGAGTTGTGACCCGTTTTTGTTGGTTATGTTGTCATAGTTGTGTCTAGGGGGCATATGGGGGAGGGAATGCTGTCACCTCCAGGTAGGTGTTTGTCACCCTGTGTGCTGAGGGTGTCAGGTTCTTGTCCAGTTCTGGCATTTAGGTCACCACAGACTAGTACAAGTCCCTGGGCCTGGAAATGATTGATTTCCCCCTCCAGGATGGAGAAGCTGTCTTCGTTCAAATATGGGGATTCTAGTGGGGGGATATAGGTAGCACACATGAGGACATTTTTCTCTGTTGAGATAATTTCCTTATTAATTTCTAGCCAGATGTAAAATGTTCCTGTTTTGATTAATTTAATGGAGTGAGTTAGGTCTGCGCTTGGGGTGGCGGTAGCCTAGTGGTTAGAGTGTAGAGGCGGCAGGGTAGCCCAGTGGTTAGAGCGTTGGACTAGTAACCGAAAGGTTGCAAGTTTGAATCCCCGAGCTGACAAGGTACCAATCTGTCGTTCTGCCCCTGAACAGGCAGTTAACCCACTGTTCCTTGGCGGTCATTGAAAATAAGAATTTGTTCTTAACTGACTTGCCTAGTAAAATAAAGGTAAAAAAATAAATAATAATAATTAAAAAATACCAAATTAGCATGCCCCCTGAGTCTCTTCCCTGTTTCACACCTGGTAGTTTGGTGGATGGGACTACCAGCTCTCTGTAACCTAGAGGGCAACCAGTGTTTCCATCTCCTCTATGCCATGTTTCTTGTAGGATGACAATGTCTGTATTTCTGATTTCCTTGATGATATCTTGGTTCCTGCTCTCTCTCTCCCCCCCTCTCCCTATGTTTTTCTCCTCTCTCCCCATCTTTCTTTCTGTCTGTCTCTCTCTCTCTTTCTCTCTTTCTGTCTTTGCCTCTGTCTCTCTCTCGATCTCTTTCTCTCTCTCTCCCTCTCTTCTTCTCCCGGGGTTAATCCACAGCGAAGCCAAAATAAAAAAGCCTAAACCAGACTTGCATTCCAGACAGATTAGCCAATTGGAATCCCCTCTTGGACCCTTGCTGCCCTGGGACTGCGGAGGGAGCGGGGGCCAGGACAGGGGGCTGGATACCGTTCGCCTAGGCTTGTTAGAAGGCAGTTTGACTGGACGAGGGGTGGGGGCAGTAGTTCAGGCTGTGGAAACTAATAACAGAGGCTACAGCTCATGGAAGGCGGCAGGGCAGGCAGAGGGCCATGTGAGGTGGTGGGGGTAAGGGGTTAGTGACAGGAGACAGGGTGGTTTCGTCCAAAATGCCACCCTATTCCCTATTGAGTGCACTGCATTTGACCAGAGGCCCTTGCACACTTTATAGATGCTTTAACCATTACATGTTTGGGAGCATGTATAGAATATGTCTATGGGTCGTAGGGAACAGGGTCCTAGGGAACAGGGTGCTAGGGAACAGGGTCTTAGGGAACAGGGTGCTAGGGAACAGGGTGCTAGGGAACAGGGTCTTCCTAGGGAACAGGGTCCTAGGGAACAGGGTGCTAGGGAACAGGGTCCTAGGGAACAGGGTCCTAGGGAACATGTATAGAATATGTCTATGGGTTCTAGGGAACAGGGTGCTAGGGAACAGGGTCCTAGGGAACAGGGTGCTAGGGAACAGGGTCTTAGGGAACAGGGTGCTAGGGAACAGGGTCCTAGGGAACAGGGTCCTAGGGAACATGTATAGAATATGTCTATGGGTCCTAGGGAACAGGGTCCTAGGGAACAGGGTGCTAGGGAACAGGGTGCTAGGGAGCAGGGTGCTAGGGAACAGGGCCATAGGGAGCATGTATAGAATATATCTATGGGTCCTAGGGAACAGGGTCCTAGGGAACAGGGTGCTAGGGAACAGGGTCCTAGGGAACAGGGTCTTAGGGAACAGGGTGCTAGGGAACAGGGTCCTAGGGAACAGGGTGCTAGGGAACAGGGTCCTAGGGAACAGGGTGCTGGGTCCTAGGGAGCAGCGTCCTAGGGAACAGGGTCCTAGGGAACAGGGTCCTAGGGAACAGGGTCCTAGGGAACATGTATAGAATATGTCTATGGGTCCTAGGGAACAGGGTCTTAGGGAACAGGGTGCTAGGGAGCAGGGTGCTAGGGAACAGGGTCCTAGGGAACAGGGTCCTAGGGAACAGGGTCCTAGGGAACAGGGTGCTAGGGAACAGGGTCCTAGGGAACAGGGTCCTAGGGAACAGGGTGCTAGGGAACAGGGTCCTAGGGAACAGGGTCCAGGGTCCTAGGGAACAGGGTCCTAGGGAACAGGGTCCTAGGGAACAGGGTCCTAGGGAACAGGGTCCTAGGGAACAGGGTGCTAGGGAACAGGGTCCTAGGGAACAGGGTCCTAGGGAACAGGGTCCTAGGGAACATGTATAGAATATGTCTATGGGTCCTAGGGAACAGGGTCCTAGGGAACAGGGTCCTAGGGAACAGGGTCCTAGGGAACAGGGTGTAGGGAACAGGGTGCTAGGGAGCAGGGTGCTAGGGAACATGTATAGAATATGTCTATGGGTCCTAGGGAACAGGGTCCTAGGGAACAGGGTTCTAGGGAGCAGGGTCCTAGGGAGCAGGGTCCTAGGGAACAGGGTCCTAGGGAGCAGGGTCCTAGGGAACAGGGTCCTAGAATATGGGTCCTAGGGAACAGGTCCTAGGGAACAGGGTCTAGGGAACAGGGAGCAATGGATCTTGGGAACAGGGTCCTAGGGAACAGGGTCTAGGGAACAGGGTCCTAGGGAACATGTATAGAATATGTCTATGGGTCCTAGGGAACAGGGTCTAGGGAACAGGGTCCTAGGGAACAGGGTCCTAGGGAACAGGGTCCTAGGGAACAGGGTCCTAGGGAACATGTATAGAATATGTCTATGGGTCCTAGGGAACAGGGTCCTAGGGAACAGGGTGCTAGGGAACAGGGTGCTAGGGAACAGGGTCCTAGGGAACAGGGTCCTAGGGAACAGGGTCCTAGGGAACATGTCCTAGAATATGCTATGGGTCCTAGGGAACAGGGTCCTAGGGAACAGGGTCCTAGGGAACAGGGTCCTAGGGAACAGGGTCCTAGGGAACAGGGTCCTAGGGAACATGGGAATATGTCTATGGGTCCTAGGGAACAGGGTCTTAGGGAACAGGGTGCTAGGGAACAGGGTGCTAGGGAACAGGGTCCTAGGGAACAGGGTCCTAGGGAACATGTATAGAATATGTCTATGGGTCCTAGGGAACAGGGTCCTAGGGAACAGGGTCCTAGGGAACAGGGTGCTAGGGAACAGGGTCCTAGGGAACCTGGTCCTAG
Source organism: Oncorhynchus masou masou (assembly GCF_036934945.1). NCBI lineage: Eukaryota > Metazoa > Chordata > Actinopteri > Salmoniformes > Salmonidae > Oncorhynchus > Oncorhynchus masou. The sequence goes on along the minus strand of NW_027007758.1, from coordinate 77,094 downwards.
GGAACAGGGTGCTAGGGAACAGGGTCCTAGGGAACAGAGTCCTGGGAACAGGGTCATAGGGAACAGGGTGCTAGGGAACAGGGTCCTAGGGAACAGGGTTTTCTAGAGATGGTCCTAGGGAACAGGGTCCTAGGGAACATGTATAGAATATGTCATGGGTCCTAGGGAACAGGGTCCTAGGGAACAGGGTCCTAGGGAACAGGGTCCTAGGGAACAGGGTCCTATGGAACAGGGTCCTAGTCAACAGGGTTCTAGGGAGCATCCTAGGGAACAGGGTCCTAGGGAACAGGGTTCTAGGGAAAAGGAGGGTCCTGGGAACAGGGTCCTAGGGAACAGGGTCCTAGGGAGCAGGGTCCAACAGGGTCCTAGAGAGCATGGTCCTAGGGAACAGGGTCCTAGGGAACAGGAGTTCTGGGGAACAGGGTCCTAGGGAACAGGGTCCTAGGGAACAGGGTCCTAGGGAACAGGGTCCTAGGGAGCAGGGTCCTGGGAACAGGGTCCTAGGGAACAGGGTCCTAGGGAGCAGGGTCCTAGGGAACAGTTTCCTAGGGAACATAGCAATGTCTTAGGGAACAGGGTCCTAGGAACAGTGCCTTGTTCAGGGGCAGAACGACAGATTTTGTCAGCTCTGGGACTCAATCTAGCAACCTTTCGTTTACTAGTCCAACGCTCTAACCACTAGGCTACCTGCCGCCCCAGTTTAGTTCCATGACTGTCTAACACATACACTGTGTATCCTAGCTGTGTTTTCTGAGATTAGGAGGTAGAAACATATGATTCATTTGGGGAGGAGAGGAGCGGCAGGGTGACCTAGAGAGAGTAGGAGGAGAGGGTTCACATCATCAACAACAACATCGGACAGCAATGACTCAAAAGAGTCTGCTCGTTTGATGCTGCCTGATCACCACAGACAAACTATTGCCGGATTGATCCAGAACTTCTGTAAATGAACTCAGGCCAACATTGTTTTCCTGTTCACCAGCAGTGGATCTGCCATACTGTGAAACAGTGAACTGTAAATATAAACTCACACCAACATGGTCTCTCTCCTCTCCTGCAGAGATCGTCGACGGCAACGCTAAAATGACCCTGGGAATGATCTGGACCATAATCCTTCGCTTCGCCATCCAGGACATCTCTGTGGAAGGTACCAGGATGTCGATGTCTTTCTTGATCGGGTGAAGGGACTCTGTCGATGGCAACTAATACAGACATTCTTCCTACTAGTGTTTCGAGCTAATTAAAACAAATCTTCCTTTATATGGAGACGTGACATGTTTCAGATGTTTGAGATGTTTTGTTTCAGAGATGTTTGAGAGAGATGTTTGAGATGTTTTAGAGATGTTTGAGATGTTTCAGAGATGTTTGAGCTGTTTTAGAGATGTTTGAGATGTTTCAGAGATGTTTGAAATGTTTCAGAGATGTTTGAGCTGTTTTAGAGATGTTTGAGATGTTTCAGAGATGTTTGAAATGTTTCAGAGATGTTTGAGCTGTTTCAGAGATGTTTGAAATGTTTCAGAGATGTTTGAGATGTTTGAGATGTTTCAGAGATGTTTCAGATGTTTCAGAGATGTTTCAGAGATGACACATGACTACCACTCTGATTTGAAAACTCCCTACAGCCACAATGTGATTCATTCAGACTGGTTAAATGTGATTAGTTCAAACAGGTTAAATAGAGACAGTCCAGGTTAAAAATGAGTCTTAAATGGCACCCTATTCCCTATGTAGTGCACTACTTTAGACAAGGGCCCCTTGGGAATAGTGTGCCATTTAAGATAATGGCACAGCACATGTTTTTATTCAACGTTCAACTAGGCGTGTCAGTTAAAATAACAAATTCTTATTTTACAATGACGGCCTAACCCGGACGAAGCCGTGCCAATTGTGCGCCGCCATATGGGACTCCCCAACACGGCTGGTTGTGATACAGCCCGGGAATCAAACCAGGGTCTGTAGTGGCGCCGAACCCGAACTAACTAACTTCTTGTTGATTTGTTTTTATCCACCCACAGAAACATCAGCTAAAGAGGGTCTTCTTCTGTGGTGCCAGAGGAAGACTGCTCCTTACAAGAACGTCAACATTCAGAACTTTCACATTAGGTAATATAAGGGATCTGGGTCCCATTTTAAATTTACATTGTAGTAGACGCTCTTACCAAGAGCAACTGACAAGAGCTATTAGGGTGAAGTGCCTTTGCTCGACAGACAGACGTTTCACCTAGTCGGTTTGGGGATTCTAACCAGCGAACTTTCTGGTTAGTGTCCCAACGCTCTTAACCACTAGGCTACCTGCAGCCCCTATGGAAAGGGAGAGGGGGATACCTAGTCATATGGCATTCTATTCCCTATAGTACACCCAAAAGTACAATATATAGTACACCACCCTATAGTACACTATATAGTACACCACCCTATAGTACACCCTAAAGTACACTATATAGTACACCACCCTATAGTACACTATATAGTACACCATCCTATAGTACACTATATAGTACACTATATAGTACACCACCCTATAGTACACTATATAGTACACTATATAGTACACCACCCTATAGTACACTATAAAGTACACCACCCTATAGTACACCCAAAAGTACAATATATAGTACACCACCCTATAGTACACTATATAGTACACCACCCTATAGTACACCACCCAAACGTCCACTATATAGTACACCACCCTATAGTACACTGTATAGTACACCACCCTATAGTACACCACCTAAACATCCACTATATAGTACACCACCCTATAGTACACCACCCAAACGTCCACTATATAGTACACCACCCTATAGTACACCACCCTATAGTACACTATATAGTACACCAGCCTATAGTACACCACCCTATAGTACACCACCCTATAGTACACTATATAGTACACTATATAGTACACTATATAGTACACCACCCTATAGTACACTATATAGTACACCACCCTATAGTACACTATATAGTACACCACCCTATAGTACACTATATAGTACACCACCCTATAGTACACCCTATACACCACCCTATAGTACACCACCCTATAGTACACCACCCTATATTACACTATATAGTACACCACCCAAACGTACACCCTATAGTACACTATATAGTACACCACCCTATAGTACACTATATAGTACACCACCCTATAGTACACTATATAGTACACCACCCTATAGTACACTATATAGTACACCACCCTGTAGTACACTATATAGTACACCACCCTATAGTACACTATATAGTACACCACCCTATAGTACACCCTATAGTACACCACCCTATAGTACACCACCCTATATTACACTATATAGTACACCACCCAAACGTACACCCTATAGTACACTATATAGTACACCAACCTATAGTACACCACCCTATAGTACACTATATAGTACACCACCCTACAGTACACCACCCTATAGTACACTATATAGTACACCACCCTATAGTACACTATAAAGTACACCACCCTATAGTGCACCCTATAGTACACTATATAGTATACCACCCTATAGTACACTATATAGTACACCACCCTATAGTACACTATATAGTACACCACCCTATTGTACACTATATAGTACACCACCCTGTAGTACACTATATAGTACACCACCCTGTAGTACACTATATAGTGTACCACCCTAAAGTACACCCTATAGTACACTATATAGTACACCACCCTATAGTACACCACCCTATAGTACACCACCCTATAGTACACCCTATAGTACACCACCCTATAGTACACCCCCTATAGTACACCACCCTGTAGTACACCCTATAGTACACCCTATAGTACATCACCCTGTAGTACACCACCCTATAGTACACCCTATAGAACACCGCCCTATAGTACACCCTATAGTACACCCTATAGTACACCCTATAGAACACCACCCTATAGTACACCCTATAGTACACCCTATAGTACACCACCCTGTAGTACACTCTATAGGACACCCTATAGTACACCACCCTATAGTACACCACCCTATAGTACACCCTATAGTACACCACCCTATAGTACACCACCCTATAGTACACCACCCTATAGTACACCCTATAGTACACCCTATAGAACACCACCCTATAGTACACCCTATAGTACACCACCCTGTAGTACACCCTATAGTACACCACCCTATAGTACACCACCCTGTAGTACACCACCCTATAGTACACCCTATAGTACACCCTATAGAACACCACCCTATAGTACACCCTATAGTACACCCTATAGAACACCACCCTATAGTACACCCTATAGTACACCACCCTGTAGTACACCCTATAGTACACCCTATAGTACACCACCCTATAGTCCACCACCCTATAGTACACCCTATAGTACACCACCCTATAGTACACCACCCTATAGTACACCACCCTATAATACACCCTATATACACCACCCTGTAGTACACCCTATAGTACACCCTATAGTACACCACCCTGTAGTACACCACCTATAGTACACCCTATAGTACACCCTATAGAACACCGCCCTATAGTACACCACCCTATAGTACACCACCCTATAGTACACCACCCTATAGTACACCACCCTATAATACACCCTATAGTACACCACCCTATAGTACACCCAAACGTACACCCTATAGTACACCATCCTATAGTACACCACCCTATAGTACACCACCCTATAGTACACCCTATAGTACACCACCCTATAGTACACCACCCTATAGTACACCACCCTATAATACACCACCCTATAGTACACCACCCTATAGTACACCACCCTATAGTACACCACCCTATAGTACACCCTATAGTACACCCTATAGTACACCACCCTAGTACACCACCCTATAGTACACCCTATAGTACACCACCCTAGTACACCACCCTATAGTACATCAGGCCTCGGACAGAGTCAGGCCACAGCAGAGTCAGGCCACAGCAGAGTCAGGCCACAGCAGGGTCAGGCCACAGCAGAGTCAGGCCACAGCAGGGTCAGGCCACAGCAGGGTCAGGCCACAGCAGAGTCAGGCCACAGCAGGGTCAGACCACAGCAGAGTCAGGCCTCGGAGTCAGGCCACAGCAGAGTCAGGCCACAGCAGAGTCAGGCCACAGCAGAGTCAGGCCTCAGCGGAGTCAGGCCACAGCAGGGTCAGACCACAGCAGAGTCAGGCCACAGCAGAGTCAGGCCACAGCAGGGTCAAACCACAGCAGAGTCAGGCCACAGCAGAGTCAGGCCACAGCGGAGTCAGGCCTCGGAGCGGAGTCAGGCCACAGCAGAGTCAGGCCACAGCAGAGTCAGGCCACAGCAGAGTCAGGCCACAGCAGGGTCAGGCCACAGCAGGGTCAGGCCACAGCAGAGTCAGGCCAAAGCAGGATCAGGCCACAGCAGATTCACGCCACAGCAGAGTCAGGCCACAGCAGAGTCAGGCCACAGCAGAGTCAGGCCACAGCAGAGTCAGCCAGCAGAGTCAGGCCTCGGATCAGAGTCAGGCCACAGCAGAGTCAGGCCACAGCAGAGTCAGGCCTCGGAGCAGAGTCAGGCCACAGCAGAGACAGACCACAGCAGGATCAGGCCACAGCAGAGTCAGGCCACAGCAGGATCAGGCCACAGCAGAGTCAGGCCACAGCAGGGTCAGGCCACAGCAGAGTCAGGCCACAGCAGAGTCAGGCCACAGCAGGGTCAGACCACAGCAGAGTCAGGCCACAGCAGAGTCAGGCCACAGCAGAGTCAGGCCACAGCAGAGTCAGGCCTCGGAGCGGAGTCAGGCCACAGCAGAGTCAGGCCACAGCAGAGTCAGGCCACAGCAGGGTCAGGCCACAGCAGGGTCAGGCCACAGCAGGATCAGGCCACAGCAGATTCACGCCACAGCAGAGTCAGGCCACAGCAGAGTCAGGCCACAGCAGAGTCAGGCCACAGCAGAGTCATCAGAGTCAGGCCACAGCAGAGTCAGGCCACAGCAGAGTCAGGCCACAGCAGAGTCAGGCCTCGGAGCAGAGTCAGGCCACAGCAGAGCCAGGCCACAGCAGGATCAGGCCACAGCAGAGTCAGGCCACAGCAGGATCAGGCCACAGCAGAGTCAGGCCACAGCAGGGTCAGGCCACAGCAGAGTCAGGCCACAGCAGAGTCAGGCCACAGCAGAGTCAGGCCACAGCAGGGTCAGACCACAGCAGAGTCAGGCCACAGCAGAGTCAGGCCACAGCAGGGTCAGGCCACAGCAGAGTCAGGCCACAGCAGAGTCAGGCCACAGCAGAGTCAGGCCACAGCAGAGTCAGGCCACAGCAGAGTCAGGCCACAGCAGGGTCAGGCCACAGCAGGATCAGGCCACAGCAGGGTCAGGCCACAGCAGGATCAGGCCACAGCAGAGTCAAGTCAGAGGACGAGATCTGCATCGCAAATGAAACCCTATTCTCTATAGAAGGCGCTACTTTAGACCAGGATAAAGTAGTAAGTAGTGCACTATATAGGGAATAGGGTACCATTTATATTAGAGCACTATATAGGGAATAGGGTACGATTTGGGACGCAGGCAGAAACAGAGCAAGCCGCCTCAGAGTCAGACAGGGCTAATAGAAAACAGAGCAGAGCTGAATGCAGATTCCAGACAGAGCTAACAGAGAACAGACAACTGAGATGTTTACATACCAGACTGATAGAGGAGAGGAGAGGAGGGAAGAGGAGGGAAGAAGGGGGAAGGAGAGGAGAGGAGGGAAGAGGAAAGAAGAAGGGGGAAGGAGAGGAGAGGAGGGAAGAGGAGGGAAGAAGGGGGAAGGAGAGGAGAGGAGGAAGAAGGGCGGAGAGAAGAGGAGAGGATGGGAGTAGGGGGATGAGAGGAGAGGGGGGGGAGAAGGGAAGGGGAGGAGGGGGATGAGAGGTGAGTAAACATTGGCTTTGCACAGTGTTGTAACAATGTGCAAATAGTTAAAGTACAAAAGGGAAAATAAATAAACAAATATAGGTTGTAGTTACAGTGGTGTAATTTTGGGTCAGTCACAGTGGTCAGGTATTCTGCCACTGTGTATTCTCTGTTTAGGACCAGAGAGCATTCTAGTTTGCTTTTGTTTTTTTTGTTAATTCTTTCCAATGTTTCATGTAATTATCTTGTAGTTTTCTCATGATTTGGTTGGGTCTAATTGTGTTGCTGTCCTGGGGCTCTGTTTGTGTTTGTGAACAGAGTCCCAGGACCAGCTGGCTGAGGGGATTTGTTTCCAGGTTCACCTGTCTGTCTGTGAGGGTTTGAGAATTGCTTCTTTTTAGGTGGTTTTAGATAGAATTGAATTGCTCTTTTATGGATTTTGACAGCTGAAATCGCCCTAATTCTGCTCTGCATGCATTATTTGGTGTTTCATGCAGAATTCTGCATGCAGAGTCTCAATTTAAGGTTTGTCCCATTTTGTGAATTCTTGGTTGGTGAGCGGACCCCAGACCTCACAACCATAAAGGGCAATTGGCTCTATGACTGATTCAAGTATTTTTTTGCCAGATCCGAATTGGCATGTTAAATTTTATGTTCATGAGATCGAAACTCTTGATGGCATAGAAGGCCATTCTTGCCTTGTCTCTCAGATCGTTCACAGCTTTGTGGAAGGTACCTGTGGCGCTGATGTTTAAGGTCGACCTTGGCCGATTAATTAGGGGCGAGTTCAAGTTTTCACAACAATCGGTAATCTGCCTTTTTCGGACCGGCGATTACATTGCAATCCATGAGGAAACTGGCAGGCTGCAATCCATGAGGAAACTGGCAGGCTGCAATCCATGAGGAAACTGGCAGGCTGCAATCCACGAGGAAACTGCATGGCTGGCTGCAATCCACGAGGAAACTGGCAGGCTGCAATCCACGAGGAAACTGGCAGGCTGCAATCCACGAGGAAACTGCATGGCAGGCTGCAATCCACGAGGAAACTGGCAGGCTGCAATCCATGAGGAAACTGGCAGGCTGCAATCCATGTAGGCTGCAATCCATGAGGAAACTGGCAGGCTGCAATCCATGAGGAAACTGGCAGGCTGCAATCCATGGCAGGCTGAAACTGGCAGGCTGCAATCCATGAGGAAACTGGCAGGCTGCAATCCACTGCATGGCAGGCTGCAATCCATGAGGAAACTGGGCAGGCTGCAATCCATGAGGCTGCAATCCATGAGGAAACTGGCAGGCTGCAATCCATGAGGAAACTGGCAGGCTGCAATCCATGAGGAAACTGCATGGCAGGCTGCAATCCATGAGGAAACTGGCAGGCTGCAATCCATGAGGAAACTGGCAGGCTGCAATCCACGAGGAAACTGGCAGGCTGCAATCCACGAGGAAACTGGCAGGCTGCAATCCATGAGGAAACTGCAGGCTGCAATCCATGAGGAAACTGGCAGGCTGCAATCCATGAGGCTGCAATCCACTGGCAGGCTGCAATCCACTGAGGAATCCACTGGCAGGCTGCAATCCATGAGGAAACTGGCAGGCTGCAATCCAAACTGGCAGGAAACTGGCAGGCTGCAATCCACGAGGAAACTGGCAGGCTGCAATCCACGAGGAAACTGGCAGGCTGCAATCCATGAGGAAACTGGCAGGCTGCAATCCACGAGGAAACTGGCATGCAATCCATGCAGGCTGCAATCCACGAGGAAACTGCATGGCAGGCTGCAATCCATGAGGAAACTGCATGGTAGGCTGACTACCTGTTACGCTAGTGCAGCGTCAAAAGGACCTTGTGGCTGCAATGAGCAAGTTGCTAGCTAGCATTAAACTTATCTTATAAAAAAACAAACAATCAATCTTAACATAATCACTAGTTAACTACACATGGTTGATGATATTACTAGGATAACTAGCTTGTCCTGCGTTGCATATAATCGATGCGGTGCCTGTTCATTTATCACAGCCTACTTCAACTTTGCCAAACGGGTGATGATTTAACAAAAAGCGCACTAGTTGCACAAATGTACCCAACCATAAACATCAACGCCTTTCTTACAATCAATAAGTACATTTTTTTAAACCTGCATATTTAGTTAAAATAAATCCAGGTTCCAACCATAAACATCAACGCCTTTCTTAAAATCAATAAGTACATTTTTTTTAAACCTGCATATTTAGTTAAAATAAATCCAGGTTCGCAGGCAATATTAACCAGGTGAAATTGTGTCACTTCTCTTGTGTTCAGTGCAAGGAGAGTCAGGGTATATGCAACAGTTTGGGCCGCTCGTTGGTAACTGTGTTTTTTCCTAACAAAGACCGTCATTATTTTGCCAGAATTTTACATAATTATGACATAACATTGAAGGTTGTGCAATGTAACAGGAATATTTAGACTTATGGATGCCACCAGTTCGATAAAATACAGAACGGTTCCGTATTTCACTGAAAGAATAAACGTTTTGTTTTCGAAATGATCGTTTCCGGATTCCATATCAATAACCTAAGGCTCGTATTTCTGTGTGTTATTATAATTAAGTCTATGATTTGATAGAGCAGTCTGACTGAGCGATCGTAGGCACCACCAGCAGGCTCGTAAGCATTCATTCAAACAGCACATTACTGCGTTTTGCCAGCAGCTCGTAGCAATGCTTAGCAACAGCACAGCGCTGTTTATGACTTCAAGCCCATCAACTAAAAGAACATCCAATAGTCAAAGTCGACACGTCATAATTCCTATAATAACTACAACCTGAAACGTCTTCCCTGGGAATATTAAAGACTCATGTTAAAAGGAACCCCTTTTTTCAGTCCTCCTCCTCTGTATCGATTATCGTCGTTGGAAAATCACAATCGGTCGACCTCTAGTGTGTATAGTTTTCTAGTGTCTCGATGGAATTTGTATTCCTCGTCCTGGGAACTGAGATTTACTGTCAGGGCCCAGGTCTGGTAGAATCTGTGCAGAAGATCTAGGTGCTGCTGTAGGTCCTCCTTGGTTGGGGACAGAAGCACCAGATCATCAGCAAACAGTAGACATTTAACTTCAGATTCTAGTAGGGTGAGGCCGGGTGCTGCAGACTGTTCTAGTGCCCTCGCAAATTTGTTGATAGATACAGTACCAGTTAAAAGTTTGGACACCTACTCATTCCAGGGTTTTTCTTTATTTTTTACTATTTTCTACATTGTAGAATAATAATGAAGACATCAAAACTATGAAATAACACATATGGAATCATGTAGTAACCAAAAAAGTGTTAAACACATCTAAATATATTTTAGATTTTAGATTCTTCAAAGTAGACACCCTTTGCCTTGATGAGAAGGCACACTTTGCTCAGTACATTGTGTTCACTGAGGAAATGTACTGCTGTTAATGATAATGCAGAGGATTTTCCCAAGGTTGCTGTTGACGCATATCCCACGGTAGTTATTGGGGTCAAATTTGTCTCCACTTTTGTGGATTGGGGTGATCAGTCCTTGGTTCCAAATATTGGGGAAGATGCCAGAGCTAAGGATGATGTTATTAAAGAGTTTTAGTATAGCCAATTGGAATTTGTGGTCTGTATATTTTATAATTTCATTTACGATATCATCAACACATATTTTGTCCTGTAGTTCATTCAAGGTAATTGGAGAATCCAGTGGGTTCTGGTCGTCTTTAATGGTTGATTCTAATATTTGTATTTGATCATGTATATGTTTTTGCTGTTTGTTCTTTTTTTATAGAGCCAAAGAGATTGGAGAAGTGGTTTATCCATACACCTCCATTTTGGATAGATCATTATTTGTGTTGTAGTTTGTTTAGTGTTTTCCAATTTTCCCAAAAGTGGTTAGATTCTATGGATTTTTCAATTACATTGAGCTCATTTCTGACGTGCTGTTCCTTCTTTTTCCGTAGTGTATTTCTGTATTGTTTTAGTGATTCATCATAGTGAAGGCGTAGACTCAGGTTTTCTGGGTCTCTATGTTTTTGGTTGGACAGGTTTTTGTCAATTTCTTTCTTAGGTTTTTGCATTCCTCATCAAATCATTTGTTATTGTTGTTCATTTTCTTTAGTTTTCTGTTTAACATTTTTAGATTTGATCGGGAAGCTAAGAGGTCAAATAAACTGTGTAGATTTTCTACTGCCAAGTTTACACCTTCACTATTACAGTGGAACGTTTTACCCAGGAAATTGTCTAGAGGGGATTGCATTTGTTGTTGCCTAATTGTTTTTGGCAGATGTCCACACTACTTTCCTTCCATCTATAGCATTACTTAATATTACTCAGTTCCTTTGGCTTTGATGCCTCATGATTGAGTATTGCTCTGTTCAAATAGAGTGTGATTTTGCTGTGATCTGAGACTCTGGGTTGAGGTCAGTGATAAAGTAGTCTACAGTACTACTGCCAGGAGATGAGCTATAGGTGTACCTACCATAGGAGTCCCTGGAAGACTACCATTGACTATATAAATAGAGCTACCTATTGACTACCATTAACTATGTACATACCCAGGATGTAACAGAGCTATAGGTGTACCTACCATAGGAGTCCCCTCAACGCCTACCTTTGACTATGTACATACCCAGCGTCCGACAGAGCTGCAGGAGTTGTGATCCGTTTTTGTTGGTTATGTTGTCATAGTGTCTAGGGGGCCTATGGGGGGGAATGCTGTCACCTCCAGGCAGGTGTTTGTCCCCCTGTGTGCTGAGGGTGTCAGGTTCTTGTCCAGTTCTGGCATTTAGGGGGCCTATGGGGGAGGGAATGCTGTCCCACTGTGCCCTGTGTGCTGAGGGTGTCAGGTTCTTGTCCGGTTCTGGCATTTAGGGGGGCCTAGGGGAGGGAATGCTGTCACTGGCATTTAGGTCGCCACAGACTAATACATGTCATTTGGGCCAGAAACTATTGATTTCCCCCCCAGGATGGAGAAGCTGTCATCGTTAAAGTATTCATATATTCTAAATATATCATTCGTATATTCATCGTTAAAGTATGGGGATTCTAGTGGGGGATATACAGTAGGTAGCACACAGGAGGACATTTTTCTCTGTTGAGATCATTTCCTTATTCATTTCTAGCCAAATGTAAAATGTTCCTGTTTTGATTAATTTAATAGAGTGGGTTATGTCTGCTCTATACCAAATTAGCATACCGCCTGAGTCTCTGCCCTGTTTCAGACCTGGTTGTTTGGTGGATGGCACTACCAGCTCTCTGTAACCTCGAGGGCAACCAGTGGGTCCATCTTCTCTATACTATGTTTTTTGTAGGATGACAATGTCTGTATTTCTGATATTTTTTTTATGAAGTCTTGGTTCCTCTCTGCTCTCTCTCTCTCTCTCTCTCTCTCTCTCGCTCTCTTGCTCTCTCTCCCGCTCTCTCCCGCTCTCTCTCTCGCTCTCTCTCCCGCTCTCTCTCGCTCTCTCTCTCTGTCTCTGTCTCTCTCTCTCTCTCTCTCTCTCTTGCTCTCTCTCCTTGCTCTCTCTCCTGCTCTCCTCCTGCTCTCTCTCCCGCTCTCTCTCTCTCTCTCTCTCTCTCTCTCTCTCTCTGTCTCTCTCTCTCTCTCTCTCTCTCTCTCTCTCTCTCTCTCTCTCTCTCTGTCTCTCTCTCTCTCTCTCGCTCTCTCTCGCTCTCTCTCTCTCTCTCTCTCTCTCTCTCTCTCTGTCTCTCTTCTCTCCTGTTTTACTGGCACAGTGACTGGCTGTACTGATCTAATATGATCCTCCATTGTTTTTCCACCTGGCTCTATGGACACCAGCCCTGACTCAGAGACTGATCAGACCTGGCTCTATGGACACCAGCCCTGACTCAGAGACTAATCAGACCTGGCTCTATGGACACCAGCCCTGACTCAGAGACTGATCAGACCTGGCTCTATGGACACCAGCCCTGACTCAGAGACTGATCAGACCTGGGTCTATGGACACCAGCCCTGACTCAGAGACTGATCAGACCTGGCTCTATGGACACCAGCCCTGACTCAGAGACTGATCAGACCTGGCTCTATGGACACCAGCCCTGACTCAGAGACTGATCAGACCTGGCTCTATGGACACCAGCCCTGACTCAGAGACTGATCAGACCTGGCTCTATGGACACCAGCCCTGACTCAGAGACTGATCAGACCTGGCTCTATGGACACCAGCCCTGACTCAGAGACTGATCAGACCTGGCTCTATGGACACCAGCCCTGACTCAGAGACTGATCAGACCTGGCTCTATGGACACCAGCCCTGACTCAGAGACTGATCAGACCTGGCTCTATGGACACCAGCCCTGACTCAGAGACTGATCAGACCTGGCTCTATGGACACCAGCCCTGACTCAGAGACTGATCAGACCTGGCTCTATGGACACCAGCCCTGACTCAGAGACTGATCAGACCTGGCTCTATGGACACCAGCCCTGACTCAGAGACTGATCAGACCTGGCTCTATGGACACCAGCCCTGACTCAGAGACTGATCAGACCTGGCTCTATGGACACCAGCCCTGACTCAGAGACTGATCAGACCTGGCTCTATGGACACCAGCCCTGACTCAGAGACTGATCAGACCTGGCTCTATGGACACCAGCCCTGACTCAGAGACTGATCAGACCTGGCTCTATGGACACCAGCCCTGACTCAGAGACTGATCAGACCTGGCTCTATGGACACCAGCCCTGACTCAGAGACTAATCAGACCTGGCTCTATGGACACCAGCCCTGACTCAGAGACTGATCAGACCTGGCTCTATGGACACCAGCCCTGACTCAGAGACTGATCAGACCTGGCTCTATGGACACCAGCCCTGACTCAGAGGAGTAGAGCTTGTTGTGTAATGAGAACAGGATGGATGTAGAGATCATCTTTCACACCAGTTATATGGAGTAGATTAACTGACATGGAAATGCTTAGCCTTCTGGATGGATGGACAGGGAGGGACAGGGAGAGAGCCCTGACGGGCAGAGAGACGGGCAGAGAGACAGGAGAGAGGGAGAGACCTGGAGAGAGACGGGAGAGAGATGGGGAGACCTGGCTCTGGGAGAGAGACAGAGAGAGAGACCTGGCTCTATGGACACCATGACTCAGAGACTGACAGAGATGGACAGACAGGGGACTGAGATGGGACAGAGACAGACTCAGAGACTGATCAGACAGGAGCCCTGAACAAGGATCAGACGGGGACACCAGCCCTGACTCAGAGACTGGCAGACCTGGACAGGACACCAGAGGAGACTGACAGGGAGATGGACACCAGGCAGAGAGACGACCTGGCAGAGAGACAGGGAGACAGGGAGAGGGGAGAGACAGGGAGAGAGACGGGAGAGAGATGGGGATGGAGAGACAGAGAGAGAGACAGGGGAGAGATGGGCAGAGAGACAGGGGGAGAGAGGGGGAGAGACGGGAGAGAGACAGAGAGAGAGACAGGGAGAGAGAGTGAGAGAGACAGAGAGAGAGACAGAGAGAGAGAGACACAGAGAGAGATAGACACAGAGAGACAGAGAGAGAGAGAGAGAGAGAGAGAGAGAGAGATAGACACAGAGATAGACAGAGAGAGAGACAGGGAGAGAGAGAGAGAGAGAGAGACAGAGAGAGAGAGACAGGGAGATAGAGAGAGGAGACAGGGAGAGACAGACAGGGAGAGACCGAGAGAGGGAGACAAGAGACCTGCCTGGAGGTGACAGCATTCCCTCCCCCGTATGCCCCCTAGGCAGAACTATGACAACATAACCAACAAAAGACGGGTCACAACTCCTGCAGCTCTGTCGCACGCTGGGTATGTACATAGTCAATGGTAGGCTTCAGGACTCTATGGTAGGTACACCTATAGCTCATCTCTTGGCAGTAGTACTGTAGACTACTTTATCACTGACCTCAACCCAGAGTCTCTCAGGGATTCTGTCAGCTCACTGACACCCCTATCAGACCACAGCAAAATCACAGTCTACCTAAACAGAGCAATACTCAATCATGAGGCATCAAAGCCAAAGGAACTGAGTAACATTGAGAAATGCTATAGATGGAAGGAATGCAGTTTGGAAACCTACCAAAAAACAATTAGGCAACAACAAATTCAATCCCTTTCAGACAATTTCCTGGGTAAAATCAACCACTGTCCACAGAAGGTGTAAACTTGGCCTTAGAAAATCTTAACAGTATATTTGACCTCTCAGCTTCCCTATGAAACCTGACCTTTCAAATAGAAACAGAAGAAAATTAATCAACAATGACAAATGGTTTGATGAAGAATGCAAAAATCTAAGAAAGAAATTGAGAAACCTATAGATCAACCCCTCTCCTCAGTCCTTGACCTTTCACCAAAAACATAGAGACCCGGAAAACCTGAGTCTGACCTTTCACTATGGTGAATCACTAAAACAATACAGAAATACACTACGGAAAAAGAAGGAACAGCATGTCAGAAATCAGCTCAATGTAATTGAAGAATCCATAGACTCTAACCACTTTTGGGAAAATTGGAAAACACTAAACAAACAACAACACGAAGAATTATCTATCCAAAATGGAGATGTCAGGGAAACCACTTCTCCAATCTTTCACCTCTATAACAAAGAATAAAGAGCAAAAACATATACATGATCAAATACAGATCTTAGAATCAACTTTAAAGACTACCAGAACCCACTGGATCCTCCAATTACATTGAACGACCTTTCAGGACAAAATAAAAACCCTCCAACCCAAAAAGGCCTGTGGTGTTGATGGTATCCTCAATGAAATGATCAAATATACAGACAACAAATTCCAATTGGCCACTAAAACTCTTTAACATCATCCTTAGCTCTGACATCTTCCCCTTATTTGGAACCAAGGACTAGATCACCCCAATCCACAAAAATGGAGACAAATTTGACCCCAATAACTACCGTGGAATATAACAGTAACCTTGGGAAAATCCTCTGCATTATCATTAACAGCAGACCTCCTGACTTTCACTCAATGAAAACAATGTACTGAGCAAATGTCAAATTGGCTTTTTCCCAAATTACCACCTGACCTTTCACCTTATACAGACCATGTATTCACCCTGCACACCTTATACAATTGACAACCAAACAAACCAAAACAAAGGCAAAGTCTTCTCATGCTTTGTTGATTTCAAAAAACCTTCGACTCAATTTGGCATGAGGGTCTGCTATACAAACTGATGGAAAGTGGTGTCCTGGGGGAAACATACGACATCATAAAATCCATGTACACAAACAACAAGTGTGCGGTTAAAATTGGCAAAAAATCACCCCCATTTCTTCACACAGGGTCCTGACCTTAGACAGGGATGCAGCTTAAGCCCCACCCTCTTCAACATATATATCAACGAACTGACACGGGCACCTTTTAGAAAAGTCTGCAGCACCCGGCCTCACCCTACTAGAATCTGAAGTCAAATGTCTGCTTTTGCTGATGATCTGGTGCCTGTCACCAACCAAGGAGGGCCTACAGCAGCACCTAGATCTTATGCACAGATTCTGTCAGACCTGGGCCCTGACAGTAAATCTCAGTAAGACCAAAATAATGGTTTTCCAAAAAGGTCCAGTCACCAGGACCACAAATACAAATTCCATCTCCACACTGTTGCCCTAGAGCACACAAAAAACTATACATACCTTGGCCTAAACATCAGCCTGAACACAGGTAACTTCCACAAAGCTGTGAACGATCTGATGTTGACAAGGCAAGAAGGGCATTCTATGCCATCAAAAGGAACATAAATTTCAACATACCAATTAGGATTTGGCTAAAAATACTTGAATCAGTCATAGAGCCCATTGCCTTTATGGTTGTGAGGTCTGGGGTCCGCTTGTTGTGGCGCGTAACAAGACTTTACAAAATGGGACAAACACCAATGTATTGAGACTCTGCACGCAGAATTCTGCAAAAATATCCTCCGTGTACAACGTAGAACACCAAATAGTGCATGCAGAGCAGAATTAGGCCGATACCCACTAATTATCAAAATCCAGAAAAGAGCTGTTAAATACTATAACCACCTAAAAGGAAGCGATTCCCAAACCTTCCACAACAAAGCCATCACCTACAGAGAGATGAACCTGGAGAAGTGTCCCCTAAGAAGCTGGTCCTGGGGCTCTGTTCACAAACACAAACACACCCTACAGAGCCCCATGACAGCAGCACAATTAGACCCAACCAAATCATGAGAAAACAAAAAGATAATTACTTGACACATTGGAAAGAATTAACAAAAAAACAGAGCAAACTAGAATGCTATTTGGCTCTACACAGAGAGACACACAGCGGCAGAATACCTGACCACTGTGACTGACCCAAAATTAAGGAAAGCTTTGACTATGTACAGACTCAGCGAGCATAGCCTTGCTATTGAGAAAGGCCGCCGTAGGCAGACATGGCTCTCAAGAGAAGACAGGCTATGTGCTCACTGCCCACAAAATGAGGTGGAAACTGAGCTGCACTTCCTAACCTCCTGCCCAATGTATGACCATATTAGAGAGACATATTTCCCTCAGATTACACAGATCCACAAAGAATTCGAAAACAAATCCAATTTTGAAAACTCCCATATCTACTGGGTGAAATTCCACAGTGTGCCATCAGAGCAGCAAGATTTGTGACCTGTTGCCACGAGAAAAGGGCAACCAGTGAGGAACAAACACCATTGTAAATACAACCCATATCTATGCTTATTTATTTTATCTTGTGTCCTTTCAAATTTGTACCTTGTAAAAACACTGTATATATATATATAATATGACATTTTCAATGTCTTTATTGTTTTGAAACTTCTGTATGTGTGATGTCTACTGTTAATTTTTATTGTTTACCTTACTTGCTTTGGCAATGTTAACACATGTTTCCCATGCCAATAAAGCCCCTTGAATTGAAATTGAATTGAGAGAGAGACAGAGAGAGAGAGACAGAGAGAGAGACAGGGAGAGACAGAGAGAGAGAGACAGAGAGAGAGACAGGGAGAAAGAGACAGGGAGAGAGACAGGGAGAGATATGTAAACATGATGTTAAATTGAATATAGGTTAGGTATTCCTCAGTGCTAGTCTAGAGCTAATGACATGATTGTCATGATTTTGTCTTACTCTCTCTCTCTCTCTCTCTCTCTCTCTCTCTCTCTCTCTCTCAGCTGGAAAGATGGGTTGGGATTCTGTGCTCTCATTCACAGACACCGTCCAGAGCTCATTGACTATGGCAAGCTACGCAAGGTGAGAGACTAGTGCCCTGATGATACATTTACACAGAACCATATAGATCCTCTCTCGTCAGGGACCACCTGACCTTTCACCTTTTAGAGAACCATATAGATCAACCCCCTCTCCTCGGGGACCACCTGACTAGATCAACCCCCTCTCCTCAGGGACCTCCTGACCTTTCACCTTATACAGAACCGTATAGATCAACCCCTCTCCTCAGGGACCACCTGACCTTTCACCTTATACAGAACCGTATAGATCAACCCTCTCTCCTCAGTGACCACCTGACCTTTCACCTTATACAGAACCGTATAGATCAACCCCCTCTCCACAGCGACCTCCTGACCTTTCACCTTATACAGAACCGTATAGATCAACCCCTCTCCTCAGTGACAACCTGACCTTTCACCTTATACAGAACCGTATAGATCAACCCCCTCTCCTCAGGGACCACCTGACCTTTCACCTTATACAGAACTGTATAGATCAACCCCCTCTCCTCAGTGACCTCCTGACCTTTCACCTTATACAGAACCGTATAGATCAACCCCTCTCCTCAGTGACCACCTGACCTTATACCTTATACAGAACCGTATAGATCAACCCCTCTCCTCAGCGACCTCCTGACCTTTCACCTTATACAGAACCGTATAGATCAACCCCTCTCCTCAGGGACCTCCTGACCTTTCACCTTATACAGAACCGTATAGATCAACCCTCTCTCCTCAGCGACCTCCTGACCTTTCACCTTATACAGAACCGTATAGATCAACCCTCTCTCCTCAGCGACCTCCTGACCTTTCACCTTATACAGAACTGTATAGATCAACCCCCTCTCCTCAGTGACCACCTGACCTTTCACCTTATACAGAACCGTATAGATCAACCCCCCTCTCCTCAGCGACCTCCTGACCTTTCACCTTATACAGAACCGTATAGATCAACCCCCTCTCCTCAGGGACCTCCTGACCTTTCACCTTATACAGAACCGTATAGATCAACCCCCTCTCCTCAGGGACCTCCTGACCTTTCACCTTATACAGAACCGTATAGATCAACCCTCTCTCCTCAGCGACCTCCTGACCTTTCACCTTATACAGAACCGTATAGATCAACCCCCTCTCCTCAGAGACCTCCTGACCTTTCACCTTATACAGAACCGTATAGATCAACCCTCTCTCCTCAGCGACCTCCTGACCTTTCACCTTATACAGAACCATATAGATCAACCCCTCTCCTCAGGGACCACCTGACCGTTCACCTTTTAGAGAACCATATAGATCAACCCCCTCTCCTCAGGGACCACCTGACCTTTCACCTTATACAGAACCGTATAGATCAACCCCCTCTCCTCAGTGACAACCTGACCTTTCACCTTATACAGAACCGTATAGATCAACCCCCTCTCCTCAGGGACCACCTGACCTTTCACCTTATACAGAACCGTATAGATCAACCCTCTCTCCTCAGCGACCTCCTGACCTTTCACCTTATACAGAACCGTATAGATCAACCCTCTCTCCTCAGTGACCACCTGACCGTTCACCTTTTAGAGAACCATATAGATCAACCCCTCTCCTCAGCGACCTCCTGACCTTTCACCTTTTAGAGAACCATATAGATCAACCCCCTCTCCTCAGTGACCACCTGACTGTTCACCTTTTTAGAGAACCATATAGATCAACCCTCTCTCCTCAGCGACCTCCTGACCTTTCACCTTATACAGAACCGTATAGATCAACCCCCTCTCCTCAGGGACCACCTGACCTTTCACCTTATACAGAACCGTATAGATCAACCCCTCTCCTCAGCGACCTCCTGACCTTTCACCTTATACAGAACCATATAGATCAACCCTCTCTCCTCAGTGACCACCTGACCTTTCACCTTATACAGAACCGTATAGATCAACCCTCTCTCCTCAGTGACCACCTGACCGTTCACCTTTTAGAGAACCATATAGATCAACCCCCTCTCCTCAGCGACCTCCTGACCTTTCACCTTATACAGAACCGTATAGATCAAACCTCTCTCCTCAGTGACCTCCTGACCTTTCACCTTATACAGAACCGTATAGATCAACCCCCTCTCCTCAGTGACCACCTGACCTTTCACCTTATACAGAACCGTATAGATCAAACCTCTCTCCTCAGTGACCTCCTGACCTTTCACCTTATACAGAACCGTATAGATCAACCCTCTCTCCTCAGTGACCTCCTGACCTTTCAGCGAACCAGGTGGTCTAATCTCCTCCTGTTTCTTCTCTCACCTGTAGGATGACCCCATGACCTCTATCTCTCTCCCACTTATCTGTAGGATGACCCCATGACCAACCTGAACACAGCCTTCGACGTGGCAGAGAAGTACCTGGACATTCCCAAGATGTTGGACGCTGAGGGTAAGACCAGGAGGGTCAAGGGTCAAGGAGGAAGTGAAGTCGAGACTGACACGGCCGCGTTTCCAGGCCGACTGCATTGCAGATACTTGCCATATCTCACAGTGCCTGGATAGGTGTTTGACGTGTCGTATGATTTAGCCGTTTGTTGTGGCGCGTAACCATTGGTTAATGGAACATCTGCAATGTATTCGGTCTGGAGCGCCGCCATGAATCACTCAACTTTTCATGTTTTTTTTTTTAGTTTCTTGTTTTTAATGAGATATTTTGACCCCACAGACATTGTCTGGTCTGACCTCTGACTTTTCAGAATGTCGAAAGAAAGAATAAACCGAGATGACAGAAGGCTTTACTCCGATGTCCCTATTCCCCATTTTAAACTGGTTAGCTCTGTACCTAAATATAGATATCTTAGAGAGCGAGAGTGAGCTGAGACAGAGAGAGAGACAGAGACACAGAGAGAGAGACAGAGACACAGAGAGAGAGAGAGAGAGAGAGAGAGAGAGAGAGAGAGACAGAGAGAGAGAGAGAGAGAGAGACAGAGACACAGAGACAGCGAGAGAGAGACAGCGAGAGAGAGAGAGACAGAGAGAGAGACAGAGACACAGAGATAGAGACAGAGACACAGAGAGAGAGAGAGAGAGAGAGAGACAGAGAGAGAGAGAGAGAGAGAGAGACAGAGAGAGAGAATACCTGACCACTGTGACTGACCCAAAATTAAGGAAAGTTTTGACTATGTACAGACACAGCGAGCATAGCCTTGCTATTGAGAAAGGCCGCCGTAGGCAGACATGGCTCTCAAGAGAAGACAGGCTATGTGCTCACTGCCCACAAAATGAGGTGGAAACTGAGCTGCACTTCCTAACCTCCTGCCCAATGTATGACCATATTAGAGAGACATATTTCCCTCAGATTACACAGATCCACAAAGAATTCGAAAACAAATCCAATTTTGAAAAACTCCCATATCTACTGGGTGAAATTCCACAGTGTGCCATCAGAGCAGCAAGATTTGTGACCTGTTGCCACGAGAAAAGGGCAACCAGTGAGGAACAAACACCATTGTAAATACAACCCATATCTATGCTTATTTATTTTATCTTGTGTCCCCTTACCATTTGTACCTTGTAAAAACACTGTATATATAAATATAATATGACATTTGTAATGTCTTTATTGTTTTGAAACTTCTGTATGTGTGATGTCTACTGTTAATTTTTATTGTTTACCTTACTTGCTTTGGCAATGTTAACACATGTTTCCCATGCCAATAAAGCCCCTTGAATTGAATTGAATTGAGAGAGAGACAGAGCGAGCTGAGAGAGAGAGACAGAGACACAGAGAGAGAGACAGAGACACAGAGAGAGAGACAGAGACACAGAGAGAGACAGAGACACAGAGAGAGAGACAGAGCGAGCTGAGAGAGAGAGACAGAGACACAGAGATAGAGACAGAGACACAGAGAGAGAGAGAGAGAGAGAGAGAGAGAGAGAGAGAGAGAGAGAGACAGAGAGAGAGAGAGACAGAGCGACAGAGCGAGCTGAGAGAGAGAGAGAGACAGACAGTGAGAGAGACAGAGGGAGAGAGAGTGTATATTGAATTTTCTCTAGATTAGCAGGTAATCTGGAGTGACTCAAAGTGGAGCTTCCCTTCCTGGATACTGTTATCCTGTTTTGATATCCTCAACTTTAATTGGTCAAACTGTCGTCATGTGATTGTGGGTTGGAACAGGAGGTCCAGTTTTTACCATACAGTTTGGGAAAGTTTAGGTGCTGTGTTAAAAATGGACGATAGCGTTACCGTCTATGTTCTGATGTGATGACTGTGAGGCGCTTTATCAAATCGACAGTCAAAATGTTGGAAATGATTAGCAGAAACATCTGAATCCTAAATATACACGTGAGAAACTATACATCTATATCTTTATGATACAATGTAACATTCAGCTGATCCAAAAAGGGCTCATTTCTGTCAAAGTGAGGCCTGCCCTCAGGGCCAATGTGGACATGTTTGCTGGGATTAACGCAAAAAATGTGGCCTCTATTCAACTCTATGGTACCCATTTGTCTGTTGTGTTTTCACCTGGCCAGAAGTAGCTGCCTGTATATAGGGGAAGGGTGTGTTTTTGCTGAGACACCCCCACTCTCTACTCTATGTCATTTATCTCTTCGTGTTTAAAATGTCCATTACCATACCTCTCCCTCCCTCTCTCCCCCCTGCTCCCCCATCCACCCCCATCCTCCTCTCCTCTCCTCCCCAAACCCCAACCCCCTTCTCCATCCCCAACCCCCTCCTCCATCCCCAAACCCCCCTTCTCCATCCCCAACCCCCTCCTCCATCCCCAAACCCCCCTTCTCCGTCCCCAACCCCCCTCGTCCATCCCCAAACCCCCTCATCCATCCCCAAACCCCCCTCCTCCGTCCCCAACTCCCTCCTCTGTCCCCATCCTCTTCCTCCACCCCCAAAACCCTCCCCCCTCCCCAACCTCCTCCTCTATCCTCCTCCTCTCTTTCTCCAGATATCGTGGGCACGGCCCGCCCGGATGAGAAAGCCATCATGACCTACGTATCTAGCTTCTACCACGCCTTCTCTGGTGCTCAAAAGGTATCCCAGGATGCAACACTCCCCTTCCTCCTCACCTCACTACACCACTCCCCTGGTTGGGTTCCTGTCTCTGTCTGTCTGTCTGTCTGTCTGTCTGTCTGTCTGTCTGTCTGTCTGTCTGTCTGACTCTATATAACTCTATATAATACTATATAACTCTATATAACACTATATAACTCTATATAATACTATATAACTCTATAGAATACTATATAACTCTATATAATACTATATAACTCTATATAACTCTATATAACTATATAACTCTATATAATACTATATAACTCTATATAATACTATATAACTCTATATAACTATATAACTCTATAGAATACTATATAACTCTATATAATACTATATAACTCTATATAACTCTATATAACTATATAACTCTATATAATACTATATAACTCTATATAATACTATATAACTCTATGGAATACTATATCACTCTATATAATACTATATAACTCTATATAATACTATATAACTCTATATAATACTATATAACTCTATAGAATACTATATAACTCTATAGAATACTATATAACTCTATGGAATACTATATAACTCTATAGAATACTATATAACTCTATATAACACGATATAACTCCATATAACTATATATAACACTATATAACTACATAACTCTATATAACACTAACACTATATAACTATATAACACTATATAACACTATATAACACTATATAACTATAACACATATAACACTATATAACACTATATAACACTATATAACACTATAACACTATATAACTATAACACTATATAACACTATATAACACTATATAACTATAACACTATATAACACTATATAACACTATATAACACATATAACACTATATAACACTATATAACACTATATTACACTATATAACACTATATAACTATAACACTATATAACTCTATATAACACTGTATAACACTATATAACACTATATAACTCTATATAACTATATAAAACTCTATATAACACTATATAACTATATAACACTATATAACACTATATAACTCTATATAACACTATATAACTCTATATAACTCTATATAACACTACATAACTCTATATAACAATATATAACTATAACACTATATAACTATAACACTATATAACACTACATAACTCTATATAACACTATATAACTCTATATAACACTATATAACACTATATAACTCTATATTACTATATAACTCTATATAACACTATAACTATAACACTATATAACTCTATATATCACTATATAACTATAACACTATGTAACTCTATATAACACTATATAACTATAAGACTATATAACTCTATGTAACTCTATATAACACTATATAACACTATATAACTATAACACTATATAACTCTATATAACACTATATAACTATATAACACTATATAACACTACATAACTCTTTAACACTATATAACACTATATAACTATAACACTATATAACACTATATAACTATAACACTATATAACACTATATAACGAATGGAGACCACAGAAACAGTAGTGGTTGTTAATGATGACCACAGAAACAGTAGTGGTTGCTAATGGAGACCACAGAAACAGTAGTGGTTGCTAATGGAGACCACAGAAACAGTAGTGGTTGCTAATGGAGACCACAGAAACAGTAGTGGTTGCTAATGGAGACCACAGAAACAGTAGTGGTTGTTAATGGAGACCACAGAAACAGTAGTGGTTGTTAATGGAGACCACAGAAACAGTAGTGGTTGTTAATGGAGACCACAGAAACAGTAGTGGTTGCTAATGGAGACCACAGAAACAGTAGTGGTTGTTAATGGAGACCACAGAAACAGTAGTGGTTGTTAATGGAGACCACAGAAACAGTAGTGGTTGCTAATGGAGACCACAGAAACAGTAGTGGTTGTTAATGGAGACCACAGAAACAGTAGTGGTTGTTAATGGAGACCACAGAAACAGTAGTGGTTGTTAATGGAGACCACAGAAACAGTAGTGGTTGCTAATGGAGACCACAGAAACAGTAGTGGTTGTTAATGGAGACCACAGAAACAGTAGTGGTTGTTAATGGAGACCACAGAAACAGTAGTGGTTGCTAATGGAGACCACAGAAACAGTAGTGGTTGTTAATGGAGACCACAGAAACAGTAGTGGTTGCTAATGGAGACCACAGAAACAGTAGTGGTTGCTAATGGAGACCACAGAAACAGTAGTGAGAGAGAGAGAGATAGAGAATTAGAGAGAGCATACTTAAAGGAAAACAGTTTGGGAACCCCTTCCCCGTAGGACACACACATCTGTGTCCTTGGCTGGGCCTAACCCCTGACCCCTAACCCCTGTGTACAGTATATCTCTGGGGTCCACCCTGCTAGAATTATATTTACTACAACCAATTTTTACAATGGGTTGAAGTGGCTTCGTCCATTCAAGTAATTCTATTTCTACTGTAATCTTCAGTATATCTAGGATAGCTATGTGTACCTCACCAGCACACTCAGTCATTGTACTAAATCTGAGATAGAGAGAGAGATATCTAGATAGATGATAGCTAGAGAGAGAGATATCATATCTAGAGAGTTACAGATAGGTTTAGATATCTAGATAGATGATAGCTAGAGAGAGAGATATCATATCTAGAGAGTTACAGATAGGTTTAGATATCTAGATAGACAGGTATTTATAGATAGATAGATATCTAGAGAGATTTAGATATCTAGATATATACAGGTATTTATAGATAGACAGATATCTAGAGAGATACAGAGAGGTTTAGATATCTAGATAGACAGATATCTAGAGAGACACAGAGAGGTTTAGATATCTAGATATCTAGATATCTATAGATAGACAGATATCGAGAGAGAGATACAGATAGGTTTAGATATCTAGATATCTAGATATCTATAGATAGACAGATATCGAGAGAGATACAGATAGGTTTAGATATCTAGATAGACAGATATCTAGAGAGATATTTAGAGGTTTGTATATCTAGATAGACAGTTAAGTATCTAGAGGGAGAGAGAGTTAGATATCTAGATAGACAGTTAAGTATCTAGAGTGAGAGAGAGTTAGATATCTAGATAGACAGTTAAGTATCTAGAGGGAGAGAGAGTTAGATATCTAGATAGACAGTTAATTATCTAGAGGGAGAGAGAGTTAGATATCTAGATATAATTTTTTTGATTGTGCAATGCAGCCATGTCATGTCTAACTCACGGACTACTGTAACAGTTCCCATGGTGACGATAGAACGTATTCCTTCCTGTTCCTCCCCCAGGCGGAGACGGCGGCCAATAGGATCTGCAAGGTGTTGGCTGTCAACCAGGAGAATGAGCAGCTGATGGAGGACTACGAGAAGCTGGCTAGTGACGTGAGCACTCTGTCCCTCCTCTGTCCTCCTCCCCTTAATGCCCCTGCACCACTCTCTCTCCCACCTCTCTGCCCCATCTCCCTGCATCCCTCACCTCCTTCTTCTAAACGTCCAGACGATTGTTGCTCTGACAGCGTAGAGACCTCGCCAGGTCACACAACACAGGTGACACGGTGTTCAGGGTGACAACCAAGTATCAGAGATGTGATAAGTGTAAAGCCACAAAATGAGTAGCCTGGGTACCCAGGTCTGTTTGTGCCGGGCGTGCCACTTCTTCAAACTCCTTGGATTGTTTAACATGATTAAGGAGTGGGTGGAATGATACCACAAACAGATCTGGGACACCAGGCTAACAAATCAATTAAAATTAGCTTCCTACTTTCTCACTGTCCTAAAGACATTAGTTATTCACTATTAGTAACAACATTCCCTCTCTCTCTCTCTCTCTCTCTCTCTCTCTCTCGATTTCTCGCCGCTCTCTCCCTCTCTCTCACCTTCTCTCTCGCTCTCCCTCTTTCTCTCCCTCTCTCTCTCTCTTTTTCTTTGTCTCTCTCTCTGTTTCTCTGTTTCTCTCTCTGTCTCTCTCTCTGTCTCTCTCTCTGTCTGTCTCTCTCTCTCTCTCTGTCTCTCTCTCTCTCTGTTTCTCTGTTTCTCTCTGTTTCTCT
>NW_027007758.1:0-45000 GCF_036934945.1 Oncorhynchus masou masou | reverse complement strand
AGGCTACCCTGCCACCCCTCAATGAGTACACATCATTCATTTATAAATCCAAAACTGGATGTACAGCAACTGCAGATTTTTTAACCATAAATGATTTGATATGGAATTGAAGACCACTGTGTGCAGCACCTCCAACATGTATCCTCTTTAGGCTTTGTTCAACATACTGCAGATTCTGTATTAGTTTACTTACTTCATCCATTTTCCATTAGGCCTTTATATTGATGTGTAATGTCTGTGAGGTGTGTCTCCCCCTGCAGGTAAGGAGGAGATGCTGCAGGCGCGGACTTTGAGACGGCCTCTCTGTCTGAGATCAAGGCTCTGCTGAAGAAACACGAGGCCTTCGAGAGCGACCTGGCCGCGCACCAGGACCGCGTAGAGCAGATAGCTGCCATCGCTCAGGAGTTAAAGTAAGGAGGGAGGGAGTTAGGGGGAGAGGGAGGGAGGGAGGGATGGGTAAGAGGGAGGGAGGGAGGGAGGTAGGGATGGGTAGAGGGAGGGAGGGAGGGATGGGTAGAGGTAGGGAGGGGGAGGGGAGGGATGGGGATAAGGAGGGAGGGATGGGAGGGAGGGAGGGAGGGGAAGAGGGAGGGGGTAAGAGGGAGGGGTAGAGGGGAGGGGTGGAGGGAGGGAGGGATGGGTAGAGGGAGGGGTGGAGGGAGGGGGGGAGGGGGAGGAGGGATTCAGGGAGGGAGGGATGGGTAGAGGGGAGGGGTGGAGGGATGGGTAGAGGGAAGGAGGGAGGGAGGGAGGGATGGATAGAGGGAGGGAGGGAGGGATGGGTAGAGGGAGGGGTGGAGGGAGGGAGGGAGGGATGGGTAGAGGGAGGGGGGTGGAGGGATGGGTAGAGGGAAGGAGGGAGGGATGGGTAGAGGGAGGGAGGGAGGGAGGGGGTAGAGGGAGGGAGGGGGGAGGGATGGGTAGAGGGAGGGAGGGAGGGAGGGATGGGTAGAGGGAGGGGTGGAGGGATGGGTAGAGGGAGGGGTGGAGGGATGGAGTAGAGGGATGGGTAGAGGGAGGGAGGGAGAGGGTGGAGGGAGGAGGGATGGGTAGAGGGAGGGAGGGAATCAATCATTTTGTAGTCGAACGTCCACCACTACGTCATCGTTGTTAACGGTTTGCCGACGACACAACAGTGGAACCCTGATCACCGACAACGACGAGACAGCCTATAGGGAGGAGTTCAGTGACAACAACCTCTCCCTCAACGTGATCAAGACAAAGGAGATGATCGTGGACTACAGGAAAAGGAGGGCCGAGCCACGCCCCCATTCTCATCGACGGGGTTGTAGTGGAGCAGGTTGAGAGCTTCAAGTTCCTTGGTGTCCACATCACCAACAAGACTGAAAAGATTTGGCATGGGTCCTCAGATCCTCAAAATGTTCTACAGCTGCACCATCGAGAGCATCCTGACTGGTTGGCAACTGCTTGGCCTCCGACCGCAAGGCACTACAGAGGTACTGGGTCGAACGCACTACCATCACTGGGGCCAAGCTTCCTGCCATCCAGGACCTCTATACCAGGCGGTGTCAGAGGAAGGCCCTAAAAATTGACCAGTCACTCAAGTCACAGACTGTTCTCTCTGCTACCACACGGCAAGCGGTACCGGAGAACCAAGTCTAGGTCCAAAAGGCTACCCCCCAAGCCATAAGACTCCCGAACAGCTAATCATATGATGTGTTTAACACTTTTTTGGTTACTACATGATTCCCAATGTGTTATTTCATAGTTTTGATGTCTTCACTATTATTCTACAATGTAGAAAATAGTGCAACATTAAGAAAAACCCTTGAATGAGAAGGTGTCCAAACTTTTGACCATTTGTTATACTTTCTTACCACTTATTTTTCTTAAAACTGCATTGTTGGTTAAAAGGCTTGTAAGTAAACATTTCACTGGTCTATCTACACCTGTTGTATTCAGCATTTCACTGTAAGGTCTACTACACCTGTTGTATTCAGCATTTCACTGTGAGGTCTACTACACCTGTTGTATTCAGCATTTCACTGTAAGGTCTACTACACCTGTTGTATTCAGCATTTCACTGTGAGGTCTACTACACCTGTTGTATTCAGCATTTCACTGTAAGGTCTACTACACCTGTTGTATTCAGCATTTCACTGTAAGGTCTACTACACCTATTGTATTCAGCATTTCACTGTAAGGTCTACTACACCTGTTGTATTCAGCATTTCACTGTAAGGTCTACTACACCTGTTGTATTCAGCATTTCACTGTAAGGTCTACTACACCTGTTGTATTCAGCATTTCACTGTAAGGTCTACTACACCTGTTGTATTCAGCATTTCACTGTCAGGTCTACTACACCTGTTGTATTCAGTATTTCACTGTAAGGTCTACTACACCTGTTGTATTCAGTATTTCACTGTAAGGTCTACTACACCTGTTGTATTCAGCATTTCACTGTAAGGTCTACTACACCTGTTGTATTCAGCATTTCACTGTAAGGTCTACTACACCTGTTGTATTCAGCATTTCACTGTAAGGTCTATTACACCTGTTGTATTCAGCATTTCACTGTAAGGTCTACTACACCTGTTGTATTCGGCATTTCACTGTAAGGTCTACTACACCTGTTGTATTCAGTATTTCACTGTAAGGTCTACTACACCTGTTGTATTCAGTATTTCACTGTAAGGTCTACTACACCTGTTGTATTCGGCATTTCACTGTAAGGTCTACTACACCTGTTGTATTCAGCATTTCACTGTAAGGTCTACTACACCTGTTGTATTCAGCATTTCACTGTAAGGTCTACTACACCTGTTGTATTCAGCATTTCACTGTAAGGTCTATTACACCTGTTGTATTCAGCATTTCACTGTAAGGTCTACTACACCTGTTGTATTCAGCATTTCACTGTAAGGTCTACTACACCTGTTGTATTCAGCATTTCCCTGTAAGGTCTACTACACCTGTTGTATTCAGCATTTCACTGTGAGGTCTACTACACCTGTTGTATTCAGCATTTCACTGTGAGGTCTACTACACCTGTTGTATTCAGCATTTCACTGTAAGGTCTACTACACCTGTTGTATTCAGCATGTCACTGTAAGGTCTACTACACCTGTTGTATTCAGCATTTCATTGTGAGGTCTACCTACACCTGTTGTATTCAGCATTTCTCTGTAAGGTCTACTACACCTGTTGTATTCAGCATTTCTCTGTAAGGTCTACTACACCTGTTGTATTCAGCATTTCACTGTGAGGTCTACTATACCTGTTGTATTCAGCATTTCACTGTAAGGTCTACTACACCTGTTGTATTCAGCATTTCACTGTGAGGTCTACTATACCTGTTGTATTCAGTATTTCACTGTAAGGTCTACTACACATGTTGTATTCAGCATTTCACTGCATTTGATTGTGAGGTCTACTACACCTGTTGTATTCAGCATCTCACTGCATTTCACTGTTAGGTCTACTACACCTGTTGTATTCAGCATCTCACTGTAAGGTCTACTACACCTGTTGTATTTGGCGTGATATAACGTCTGTCTCTTTCTTGCCCCCCGCCCCCCCAGTGAGCTAGACTACTATGACTCCCCCAGTGTGAACAGTCGATGCCAGAGGATATGTGACTTATGGGACGCCCTAGGAGCCCTGACCCAGAAACGCAGCGAAGCTCTGCAGGTACTGTAGGAGGAAGCTGAAACTTAGAATTGCTAGAAAGGTCAAAGGTCCCCTCAGACCCACATAATGTGAATAGGTTCTCTTCTTCACAGTGGAATGACTGTCCAATACTATATGAATATTTTGATTAATTTATTTGACTTGGACCTTGTACAATAAACATTGCTCCAATCTTTGAGTTACACAGATTATTCTCATCTGTAGTCCTTTGTGATTATTATTCTAGATGATTCTCATCTTTAGTCCTTTGTGTTCAATGTAGTCAATTGACTTCCGTCTTGCTCCCAGTTTTAACAATGCGCTGACTGTTTTCTCTCTCTCTCTCTCTCTCTCTCTCTCTCTCTCTCTCTCTCTCTCTCTCTCTCTCTCTCTCTCTCTTCTCTCTCTCTCTCTCTTTCTCTCTCGCTGTCTCTCTCTGTCTCTCTCTGTCTCTCTCTGTCTCTGTCTCTCTCTCTCTCTCTCTCTCTCTGTCTCTCTCTGTCTGTCTCTCTCTCTCTCTCTCTCTCCCTCTCTCTCTCTCTGTCTGAAACAGAGAACTGAGAAGCTTCTGGAGACCATAGACCAGTTGTATCTGGAGTTTGCTAAGCGAGCTGCTCCGTTCAACAACTGGATGGAGGGAGCCATGGAGGATCTGCAGGACACCTTCATAGTTCACACCATAGAGGAGATACAGGTCAGTACTGCAGAGGGGCACACATACATACATACACACACACACACACACACACACACACACACACACACACACACACACACACACACACACACACACACACACACACATACATAAATACACACATACACACACACTCACACGCACGCACGCGCGCACACACACTCACACACACATACATAAACACACACACACACATACATAAACACACACACACATAAACATACACACATACATAAACACACACACACACACACACACATACATAAACACACACACACACACACACACACACACACACACACACATAAACATACACACATGCAGAAACACACACACACATACACACATAAACACACACACACACACACACACACACACACACACACACACACACACACACACATAAACACACACACACACACACACATAAACACACACACACATGCATAAACACACACACACACACACACATAAACACACACACATACACATAAACATACACATACACACTCACACGCACGCACGCACGCACACACACACATACATAAACACACACATACATCAACACACACACACACACACACACACATACATAAATACACACACACGCACATACATAAATACACACACACACATAAACACACACACGCACACACACATACATAAACACATACACACATACATAAACACACACACACACACACACACACAGACATACATACACATACATACACACACACACACATAAACACACACACACACACACACACATACATAAACACATACACACATAAACACACACACACACAGACATACATACACATACACACACACACACACACACACACACACACACACACACACACACACACACACACACACACACACACACACACACACACACACACACACACACATACATAAACACACTCAGACCCTGCGGGAGGGAAAGACAGAGATACACACACACACACACACATACATAAACACATACACACATAAACACACACATACATAAACACACACACACACACACACAGATTTAAAAACACAATTCTTGGCATCTTTTGATCGTGTGTGTGTCTGTGTGTGTGTATCTCTGTCTTTCCCTCCCACAGGGTCTGAGTACAGCCCACGAGCAGTTTAAAGCCACTCTCCCTGATGCGGATAAGGAACGCGGTGCCATCCTGGGCATCCACAATGAGATCGCCAAGATAGTGGCCACCTATCATGTGAACATGGCTGGTACCAACCCTTACACCACCATCAACCCTCAGGACATCAACGCCAAATGGGACAAGGTACACCAGCAACTAGAGTTGCAAAAAATTCCTGGTAACACTCCCAAAATTCCCAAGTTCTCCAGAAATCCTTGGTTGGAGGATTCCTGCACTACCTTCTTATTATCATCTAGTGTCCAAAGGGTTAAACCTCCTCAAGGTACTTCGATGTCAGAGGGATAAAACGAGCGGCTCTAACTACATGGTTGTCCCATTGTCTGTCATTCCTCAGGTGAGACAGCTGGTTCCCCAGAGGGACCAGGCTCTGATCGAAGAGCACGCCCGGCAGCAGAACAACGAGCGTCTCCGCAGGCAGTTCGCCAACCAAGCCAACGTCATCGGGCCCTGGATCCAAACCAAGATGGAGGTCAGTCCACACACTTATCCTAGACCAACCCCTGACCTCTAACCTTTACCCTAACCCAACCAAGCCAACGTCATCGGGCCCTGGATCCAGACCAAGATGGAAGTCAGTCCACACACTTATCCTAGACCAACCCCTGACCTCTAACCTTTACCCTAACCCTAACCCAACCATGCCAACGTCATCTGGGCCTTGGATCGAAAACAAGATGGAGGTGACCCAGAGTAGAGAACCAGAATGTTCTATTCATTCTATTTCCATGGTCCAAAGTCCAGGCCGAGCAGAAATGGCAATTAGTTCTGGTATTGGAACTTACTGGCTTCATAGGTACCTTTGGGGGTATTGCTATCAATATCAGAACACTATAATGTCCTGTCGAACTGGACTTGGACTCTGAATGCTTGGGACTTGTGACTGGACTTGGACTCTGAATGCTTGGGACTTGTGACTGGACTTGGACTCTGAATGCTTGGGACTTGTGACTGGACTTGGACTCTAAATGCTTGGGACTTGTGACTGGACTTGGACTCTGAATGCTTGGGACTTGTGACTGGACTTGGACTCTAAATGCTTGGGACTTGTGACTGGACTTGGACTCTGAATGCTTGGGACTTGTGACTGGACTTGGACTCTAAATGCTTGGGACTTGTGACTGGACTTGGACTTGGACTCTAAATGCTTGGGACTTGTGACTGGACTTGGACTCTAAATGCTTGGGACTTGTGACTGGACTTGGACTCTAAATGCTTGGGACTTGTGACTGGACTTGGACTTGAGGTTTAGTGACTTTTTTTTTTTAACCTTAATTTTACTAGCCAAGTCAGTTAAGAACAAATTCTTATTTTCAATGACGGCCTAGGAACAGTGGGTTAACTGCCTGTTCAGGGACAGAACGACAGATTTGTACCTTTTCAGCTCGGGATTCGAACTTGCAACCTTTCGGTTACTAGTCCAACGCTCTAACCACTAGGCTACCCTTCCACCCCAAGGGCGTCCTGGGTGTACAATCCACAACTCATATTACCAGCCCCTACCGTCCAGCTCCACGGACCGCCATGAAAAAGAGTGTCACTTCGTAGTCAGTGTTCTCAGAGAGAGGTGCTGGTTTAGATCGGTCAGGTCCGGGTTAGAGGTGAGAGCAGTTTTGGTTCTTTGTTCTCATGCCTGTTTTTCACCAACCAATTCAAACAGTCTCTGTTCTCTAGTCTCTATTCTGTCCAGTTGGGGTTTAACCCTCCCTCTCCTGGGGATGGTTTCATCCTCGGCAGAATGATTTAACTCAAACATTCTGTCCAGTTGGTTTTGCTGAACCCCCTCCTCCTCCTCCTCCATGTTTCTCTCTCTGCAGGAGATTGGTCGTATCTCCATCGAGATGCACGGAACCCTGGAGGATCAGCTGACCCACCTCCGCCAATACGAGAAGAACATCGTCAACTACAAGCCAAAGATCGACCAATTGGAGGGAGACCACCAACTGATTCAGGAAGCTCTCATCTTCGACAACAAGCACACCAACTACACCATGGAGGTAAGAACGCAAACGATATCGAGATCGGGTGCAATTCTTCTTGAGAACCGTAGAACCTTCACAATACGTTTTTAAATGTGTAACCTTACGATGACTATCTTGGGTCTGATCACCCCCCCCCCCCCCCCTGCAGCATATCCGTGTGGGCTGGGAGCAGCTCCTGACCACCATCGCCAGAACCATCAACGAGATCGAGAACCAGATTCTGACGCGGGATGCCAAGGGCATCAGCCAGGACCAGATGAACGAGTTCAGAGCCTCCTTCAACCACTTCGACAGGGTCAGTTTCACAGAGAGGAGACCGTACAGGGAGGAAGAGGTGCTGTGGGGGGTTAGACCGTTTAGGGTCAGTTTCACAGAGAAGAGACCGTACAGGGAGGAAGAGGTGCTGTGGGGGGGGGGAAGAGGTGCTTAGACGGTTTTAGGGTCAGTTTCACAGAGAAGAGACCGTACAGGGAGGAAGAGGTGCTGTGGGGGGGGGGGTTAGACGGTTTTAGGGTCAGTTTCACAGAGAAGAGACCGTACAGGGAGGAAGAGGAGCTGTGGTGGGGGGTTAGACGGTTAGACGGTTTTAGGGTCAGTTTCACAGAGAAGAGACCGTACAGGGAGGAAGAGGTGCTGGGGGGGGGGGTGTTAGACCGTTTTAGGGTCAGTTTCACAGAGAAGAGACCGTACAGGGAGGAAGAGGTGCTGTGGGGGGGGTAGACGGTTTTAGGGTCCGTTTCACGGAGACTACAGGGCATAGTGCAGAGAAGAAGAGGTTTCACAGTACACTCATTGTCTACACTACTGAATAATTGCTATAGACAATGTGTTTTCCACACATTTAGACCACACGAGCAAAGCAGAGGAGGTTGAGGTGGACGGAGGATCGTCTGTTGGGTCATTGAACCATGTTATTCTTCTCGTAGTGGGAACTAACAAAACTACAGGACTTATGAAGTGTTTGTTTTTGTGTCACCAAACAAACATTGTGCAGATAACTAACCAGGACCAACTGATAACATTGAATAGAGCTGTTGAACTAATTTAAGACGATGATATTAGTGAGTATACGAGGGGAGAGAGATATAAGATCACAAGCTGTTCCAGAGACTATACCTTACACCACTACACCCTACACACTCCTCCGTATCCCCAACCGAGCCTTTATAGACTCCACCTACACACTCCCCCGTATCCCCAACCGAGCCTTTATAGACTCCACCTACACACTCCTCTGTATCCCCAACCGAGCCTTTATAGACTCCACCTACACACTCCCCGTATCCCCAACCGAGCCTTTATAGACTCCACCTACACACTCCCCGTATCCCCAACCGAGCCTTTATAGACTCCACCTACACACTCCCCCGTATCCCCAACCGAGCCTTTATAGACTCCACCTACACACTCCTCCGTATCCCCAACCGAGCCTTTATAGACTCCACCTACACACTCCCCCGTATCCCCAACCGAGCCTTTATAGACTCCACCTACACACACCCCCGTATCCCCAACCGAGCCTTTATAGACTCCACCTACACACTCCTCCGTATCCCCAACCGAGCCTTTATAGACTCCACCTACACACTCCCCGTATCCCCAACCGAGCCTTTATAGACTCCACCTACACACTCCTCCGTATCCCCAACCGAGCCTTTATAGACTCCACCTACACACTCCCCCGTATCCCCAACCGAGCCTCTGTAGTTGGACTCCACCGTTACATTTCTCCATGACCTCATGCATTCTTCCGTAGCCACGCTATTGTTCATCAGTCAGTGATAACCGCAGTTAAATAACTATGAAATCGTTCTAGTGTCTGTCGTGTCTTTCCGCTCGCGATGACGCAACGTTGAATTAGAAATAGTTGTTTGTTTGTTTCTTAGGGCGGTTATGAGTTGGTGAGGTTTATTGCAGTCTATTGGAGGCAGATATGTAGGGACACCTTCTTCCCCAGAGACATGTGGCTGTAGAGCGTGTCCCTATGGCCTTACAAGGTTTTACAGTCATGTCTCAGACTAATGTCTCAGACTAATGTCTCAGACTAAGGGGGAAAATATGCTTTATACCAGGGCTTCACAACCCCCCTCCCCCTCCCATCCCCCTTCCCCTCCCCCCCCCCCCCTCCCCGCCCCCCCCCGCCCCTCCCCTACTCCGCCCCCCCCCCCCCCCTCCCCCACGCCCCTGCCCTCCCCCGCCCCTCCCCGCCCTCCCCCGCCCCTCCCCCTCCCTCCCCGCCCCTCCCCGCCCGCCCCGCCCCTACCCGCCCCCCCCCTGCCCCCTCCCCCCGCCCCTCCCCCTGCCCCTCCCCCCCCCTCCCCCCTGCCCCTCCCCGCCCTCCCCCGCCCCTCCCCCCCCCCTCCCCGCCCATCCCCGCCCCTCCCCGCCCTCCCCATCCCCCCTCCCCGCCCCTCCCCAGCACAACGCAGCTGATTCAAATAACCAACTCGTCATCAAGCTTTGAATTTCTGAATCAGTTCCGAGGGGCAAAAACCTAAATGTTCACCACTTGACTTTGGGAACCACTGTGTTACATGATGTATGAGGGACATATGCCTGTCGCACACCATAACACAAAGCCGTTTGCCTGTCACACTGTGCCGAATGACCTCTGAATGAATGTCCTGTCGCTGGACCAAACACAGCACTGTGTCACAGTCTCAGCACCTCGGGTCCTAACGTGTGTTGTGTTCTCTGTCTCTTCTTGTGCATGGCCCCAACCCCTTATCATCCCTCCATCCACCCCTATCCCCAACCCCTTATCATCCATCCACCCTTATCCCCAACCCCTTATCATCCATCCATCCACCCCTATCCCCAACCCCTTATCATCCATCCACCCTTATCCCCAACCCCTTATCATCCATCCACCCACCCCTATCCCCAACCCCTTATCATCCATCCATCCACCCCTATCCCCAATCCCCTTATCATCCATCCACCCTTATCCCCAACCCCTTATCATCCATCCACCCCTATCCCCAACCCCTTATCATCCATCCCTATCCCCAATCCCCTTATCATCCATCCACCCCTATCCCCAACCCCTTATCATCCATCTATCCACCCCTATCCCCAACCCCTTATCATCCATCCATCCCTATCCCCAACCCCTTATCATCCACCACCCCTATCCCCAACCCTTATCATCCACCACCCCTATCCCCAACCCCCTTATCATCCATCCATCCCTATCCCCAACCCCTTATCATCCATCCACCCCTATCCCCAACCCCTTATCATCCATCCACCCCTATCCCCAACCCCTTATCATCCATCCATCCCTATCCCCGACCCCTTATCATCCATCCACCCCTATCCCCAACCCCTTATCATCCACCACCCCTATCCCCAACCCTTATCATCCATCCATCCCTATCCCCAACCCCTTAACATCCACCCATCCACCCCTATCCCCAACCCCTTATCATCCACCCCTATCCCCAACCCCTTATCATCCATCCACCCTTATCCCCAACCCCTTATCATCCATCCATCCACCCCATATCCCCAACCCCTTATCATCCATCCACCCCTATCCCCAACCCCTTATCATCCATCCACCCCCCTTATCCCCAACCCCCTTATCATCCACCACCCCTATCCCCAACCCTTATCATCCACCACCCCTATCCCCAACCCCTTATCATCCATCCACCCCTATCCCCAACCCCTTATCATCCATCCATCCCTATCCCCAACCCCTTATCATCCATCCACCCCTATCCCCAACCCCTTATCATCCATCCACCCCTATCCCCAACCCCTTATCATCCATCCACCCTTATCCCCAACCCCTTATCATCCATCCACCCCTATCCCCAACCCCTTATCATCCATCCACCCCTATCCCCAACCCCTTATCATCCATCCATCCCTATCCCCAACCCCTTATCATCCATCCATCTCTATCCTCAACCCCTTATCATCCATCCACCCCTATCCCCAACCCCTTATCATCCATCCACCCCTATCCCCAACCCCTTATCATCCATCCATCCCTATCCCCAACCCCTTATCATCCATCCACCCCTATCCCCAACCCTTATCATCCACCACCCCCACCCCTATCCCCAACCCCTTATCATCCATCCACTATCCCCAACCCCTTATCATCCATCCACCCCTATCCCCAACCCCCCTTATCATCCATCCATCCCCCCCTATCCCCAACCCCTTATCATCCACCACCCCTATCCCCAACCCTTATCATCCACCACCCCTATCCCCAACCCCATTATCATCCACCACCCCTATCCCCAACCCCCTTATCATCCATCCCTATCCCCAATCCCCTTATCATCCATCCACCCCTATCCCCAACCCCTTATCATCCATCCACCCCTATCCCCAACCCTTATCATCCATCCACCCTATCCCCAACCCCTTATCATCCATCCACCCTTATCATCCATCCATCCACCCCTATCCACATCCACCCCCTTATCATCCATCCATCCACCCCTATCCCCGACCCCTTATCATCCATCCATCCCTATCCCCAACCCCTTATCATCCACCACCCCTATCCCCAACCCCTTATCATCCATCCACCCCTATCCCCAACCCCTTATCATCCATCCACCCCTATCCCCACCCCTTATCATCCATCCACCCTTATCCCCAACCGCTTATCATCCATCCACCCCTATCCCCAACCCCTTATCATCCATCCACCCCTATCCCCGACCCCTTATCATCCATCCACCCTTATCGTCCATCCACCCTTATCCCCAACCCCTTATCAACCACCACCCCTATCCCCGACCCCTTATCATCCATCCATCCCTATCTCCAACCCCTTATCATCCACCACCCCTATCCCCAACCCTTATCATCCACCACCCCTATCCCCAACCCCCTTATCATCCATCCATCCCTATCCCCAATCCCTTACATATCATCCATCCACCCCTATCCCCAACCCCTTATCATCCATCCATCCCTATCCCCAACCCCTTATCATCCATCCACCCCTATCCCCAACCCTTATCATCCACCACCCCTATCCCCAACCCCCTTATCATCCATCCAATCCCCTATCCCATCCATCCCACCACCTATCCCCAACCCCTTATCATCCATCCACCCCTATCCCCAACCCCCCTTATCATCCATCCACCCTTATCATCCATCCATCCACCCCTATCCCCAACCCCTTATCATCCATCCATCCACCCCTATCCCCGACCCCCATATCATCCATCCATCCCTATCCCCAACCCTTATCATCCACCACCCCTATCCCCAACCCTTATCCATCCATCCATCCACCCATCCACCCCTATCCCCAACCCCTTATCATCCATCCACCCCTATCCCCAACCCTTATCATCCATCCACCCCTATCCCCAACCCCTTATCATCCATCCACCCCTATCCCCAACCCCTTATCATCCATCCACTTCTATCCCCAACCCCTTATCATCCACCCACCCTTATTCCCAACCCCTTATCATCCGTCCACCCCTATCATCCATCCACCCCTATCCCCAACCCCTTATCATCCATCCATCCCTATATCCAACCCCTATCATCCATCCACCCCTATCCCCACCCCTTATCATCCATCCACCCCTATCCCGACCCCAATCCAATATCATCCATCCACCCTTATCATCCATCCACCCTTATCCCCAACCCCCTTATCCCATCCACCCCTATCCCCAACCCCCTTATCACCCATCCACATATCATCCATTCCATCCATCCACCCCTATCCCCAACCCCTTATCATCCATTCACCCTTATCCCCAACCCCTTATCATCCATCCACAATTATCATCCATCCATCCACCCTTATCCCCAACCCCTTATCATCCATCCACCCTTATCATCCATCCATCCACCCCTATCCCCAACCCCTTATCATCCATCCACCCCTATCACCATCCCCTTATCATCATCCACCCTTATCCCCAACCCCTTATCATCCATCCATCCACCCCTATCCCCAACCCCTTATCATCCATCCACCCCTATCCCCAACCCCTTATCATCCATCCACCCCTATCCCCAACCCCTTATCATCCATCCATCCATCCACCCCTATCCCAAACCCCTTATCATCCATCCACCCCTATCCCCAACCCCTTATCATCCATCCATCCATCCACCCTTATCCCCAACCCCTTATCATCCATCCATACACCCCTATCCCCAACCCCTTATCATCCATCCACCCTTATCCCCCTATCCCAAACCCCTTATCATCCATCCATCCACCCCTACCCCCAACCCCTTATCATCCATCCACCCTTATCCCTTATCCCCAACCCCATCTTATCATCCCATCCATCCATCCCCTATCCCAAACCCCTTATCATCCATCCATCCATCCACCCCTATCCCAAACCCCTTATCATCCACCCCTATATCCAACCCCTTCTCAATCTAACACCCTACATCTCTTTCTGCATGACACACCCCTACCCTCTCCTATCCACCCTACCCCTCCTGTCTACTTCACCCAACCCCTTCACTGACACCTCTCTGACACATTTGTTCCATGTGTGCTGTGCTGCATGAACTGTGGCTTCACCTGATACCTGGCACACCTCCACATGGCCCTTCACACCTGGCATTCCTGGCCTTGCCCTGTACCTGGCGTTTCACACCTGGCACACTTGGCCTGGGCTCCTACCTGGCTCTTCACACCTGGTACACCTGACCCTTCACACCTGGCCCCCTACCACACCTGACACCCCAGGATCACTCGGGCACCCTGGGGGCTGAGGAGTTCAAGGCCTGCCTGATCAGTCTGGGCTTCGATATCGCCAACGATGCACAGGTACTGAACACAGCTCCACACTGCAGGGGCCTGAGGTTAACGATGTCATTTTGTTCTCTTTGTTTTGTACCTTTTATTCCCTTCCATCCCTCCTATACCTCAATTTATTCCCTGTCCCCACCTCTATCCCCCTTCTACCTCAATTTATTCCCTGTACCCACCTCTATCCCCCTTCTACCTCAATTTATTCCCTGTACCCACCTCTATCCCCCTTCTACCTCAATTTATTCCCTCTACCCACCTCTATGCCCCTTCTACCTCAATTTATTCCCTGTACCCACCCACCCCCATCCCCCTCTACCTCAATTTATTCCCTGTACCCACCTCTATCCCTTTCTACCTCAATTTATTCCCTCTACCCACCTCTAACCCTCTTCTACCTCAATTTATTCCCTGTACCCACCTCCATCCCCCTCTACCTCAATTTATTCCCTGTACCCACCTCTATGCCCCTTCTACCTCAATTTATTCCCTGTACCCCCCTCTATGCACCTTCTATCTCAATTTATTCCCTGTACCCTTCTCCATCCCCCTTCTACCTCAATTTATTCCCTGTACCCACCTCTAACCCCCTTCTACCTCAATTTATTCCCTGTACCCCCCTCTATGCACCTTCTACCTCAAATTATTCCCTGTACCCACCTCCATCCCCCTTCTACCTCAATTTATTCCCTGTACCCACCTCTAACCCCCTTCTACCTCAATTTATTCCCTGTACCCACCCACCTCCATCCCCTTCTACCTCAATTTATTCCCTGTACCCACCTCTATCCCCCTTCTACCTCAATTTATTCCCTGTACCCACCCACCTCCATCCCCCCTTCTACCTCAATTTATTCCCTGTACCCACCTCTATGCACCTTCTACCTCAAATTATTCCCTGTACCCACCTCTATCCCCCTTCTACCTCAATTTATTCCCTGTACCCACCTCTATCCCCCTTCTACCTCAATTTATTCCCTGTACCCACCCACCTCCATCCCCCTTCTACCTCAATTTATTCCCTGTACCCACCTCCATCCCCCTTCTACCTCAATTTATTCCCTGTACCCACCCACCTCCATCCCCCTTCTACCTCAATTTATTCCCTGTACCCACCTCCATCCCCCTTCTACCTCAATTTATTCCCTGTACCCACCTCTATCCCTCCTCTACCTCAATTTATTCCCTGTACCCACCTCTATCCCTCCTCTACCTCAATTTATTCCCTGTACCCACCTCTATCCCCCTTCTACCTCAATTTATTCCCTGTACCCACCTCTATGCCCCTTCTACCTCAATTTATTCCCTGTACCCACCTCTATGCCCCTTCTACCTCAATTTATTCCCTCTACCCACTTCTATGCCCCTTCTACCTCAATTTATTCCCTGTACCCACCTCCATCCCCCTTCTAACTCAATTTATTCCCTGTACCCACCTCTATGCCTCCTCTACCTCAATTTATTCCCTGTACCCACCTCTATCCCTCCTCTACCTCAATTTATTCCCTGTACCCACCTCTATGCCTCCTCTACCTCAATTTATTCCGTCTACCCACCTCTATGCCCCTTCTACCTCAATTTATTCCCTCTACCCACCTCTATGCCTCCTCTACCTCAATTCTTCTTCTTCTTCTGTCCACCCCCATCTTCATGTCCACCTGGGTACCTTTGACATCCCTCCCCTACTTTATCCCCCACCCATATTTCCTGTTCCACCTTTCAATCTGTTCCTCCTTCGTACTGTTTGTCCCTGGCTGGTACCTGTAGAAGAAAACAGGGATGATGGAAGCGGAAGACTTCAAAACCTGCCTTATCTCCCTCGGTTACAACATGGTAAAGCCAAACCACCCGTTCCATCTCGCCCTCTGTCAAGTACTATCCTATGTGTGCCTGTGAACCTATGAATGTACCAATATGTGTCTGTCTGCCTTGTAGCCATTTGTGGAAAG
Organism: Oncorhynchus masou masou; assembly: GCF_036934945.1. NCBI lineage: Eukaryota > Metazoa > Chordata > Actinopteri > Salmoniformes > Salmonidae > Oncorhynchus > Oncorhynchus masou. Next base: position 28,792 of record NW_027007758.1, on the reverse strand, counting down.
GCAACAAATGTTCACTTGTCTCTTCAAGATCAGTCCACATTCATTTGGAAACAAAACGGTCCACCAATCACGATCAGATTGATCTCTTAACGAGAAAATATGTCGTCTCTCATTTACAGTCTAAAAAGTATAGTTTGTTTACGTCATAGCCTGGGACCTGGTTAAAAGTAGTCCACTATATTATAGGGACTGGTATGCCATTTGGAACACAGTCTATACATCACCTTTATGTGAAAGCTCCATCTGCTAACTGCAGTATGTCATGTGATGCTTGCAGTGTATTTGCTTGTTGCTCTGGTGATGGTCTCCTTGGTGATAGTGTTTATGGTTCCTGTCCAATAGGGTGAAGCGGAGTTCTCTCGCATCATGAGCATCGTGGATCCCAACCGGGTGGGCGTGGTCACGTTCCAGGCCTTTATTGATTTCATGTCCCGGGAGACGGCCGATACAGACACCGCTGACCAGGTCATGGCCTCCTTCAAGGTCCTGGCTGGGGACAAGGTAATCATATACATTTAGCAATTATTCAATTAATCAAGCTAGCAAGCAATCAAATCAATCAGTTAATCAACCAATCAGCCAATCAATCAATCAATCAGTTAATCAATCAGTTAATCAATCAGTGAATCAGTTAATCAATCAGTTATTCAGTCAATCAATCAGTTAATCAGTTAATCAATCAGTCAATCAATCAGTTAATTGGTTAATCAGCCAATCAATCAATCGGTTAATCAATTAGTCAATCAGGTAATTGGTCAATCAATCAGTCAATCAATCAGTCAATCAATCAATCAGTTAATCAATCAGTTAATCAATTAGTTAATCGGTTAATCAATCAGTCAATCAATCAATCAGTTAATCGGTTAATCAATCAGTCAATCAGGTCAATCAATCAGTCAATCAATCAATCAGTTAATCAATCAGTTAATCATTCAGTTAATCGGTTAATCAATCATTCAATCAATCAGTTAATCAATCAATCAGTCAATCAAGTTAACCTCAATCAATCAGTCAATCAATTCGTGAATCCAATCAATCAGTCAATAAGTTAACCTGTTAGTGATCCCTTCCCGCCAATCCTGTTAGCGGGATCAATTTGACAACATCCAGTGAAATAGCAGAGCGCCAAATTCAAACTACAGAAATATCAACATTCAAGATAACTCTAAATATAAGTGTAATACATCAAAATAAAGCTTAACTTCTTGTTAATTCAGCCGCAGTGTCAGATTTCAAAAAGGCTTTACTGCGAAAGCGATTATCTGAGGACAGCGCCCCGCATACAAACACACTAAAATCAACCAGGCAGGTGGCGACACAAAAGTCAGAAATAACGATATAATAAATGCCTTACCTTTGAAGATCTTCTTCTGTTGGCACTCCAAAATGTCCCAGAAACATCACAAATGGTCCTTTTGTTCGATAATTTCCTTCTATATTTCCCCAAAATGTCAATTTATTTGGCGCGTTTGATTCAGATATACACCGGTTCCAACTCGCCCAACATGATTACAAAGTATCTAATCAGTTTACCTGTAATCTTGGTCCAAACATTTCAAACAACGTTTCTAATCCAACCTAAGGTGTCCTAAAACGTAAATAATCGATAAAATTGAAGACGGAATATACTGTGTTCAATGCCGGATAAAAACGACGTGAAGGGCGTTCCAGTTCACGCGCACCAAACAGTAGAATCCATCTGGAGTGACACTCACAAAGAACAGCCGTACTTCTTCATTTCTCAAAAGAAAAACATCAACCAATTTCTAAGGACTGTTGCCATCTAGTGGAAGCCATAGGAACTGCAACCAGGTTCCTATTAAATAGGGCTTCCAATAGAAAACCAATGGGAAATACTATGACTTCAATTTCTGTCCAATTTGGATAGAAAACAGAACTACAATCATCTGGCAGGGCTATACAGTGAATACAGACGTAAACATCAAACATTAAATCCTGATTTACTAAACAAAACTATTCTTCCCTTCTTCGCTCTTCCTACACCAGAACTTCATCATGGCTGATGAGCTTCGTCGTGAGTTGCCTCCTGATCAGGCAGAGTACTGCATCGCCCGCATGGCGCCCTACACCGGCACCGACGCCGTCCCCGGCGCCCTGGACTACATGTCCTTCTCCACCGCACTCTACGGAGAGAGTGACCTCTGAGTGATCCTTGGATGACCTTTGACCCCTGACCTGGGAGGTTATGCCCTATGAGGTCACGCACCAGTCTACCTGCTCTCTCCACCGCCCACAAGACCCTCCTACTGCCCTCCCAGTGAGCACAAGACGTTGACAAAACGTCATTTTGTTTGAAAAGACGTCAAAAATACATATTTCTGGTTGAAAATATGTAATTTTTGGTAAAAATATGTGGAAAAAATATGTATTTTTGATTGAAAAGACATCAACATCTTGTTCTCACTGGGCCATCACTACAGCCCTGCTCTTGTCTGGGTCCCAGATCTGTTGGTGATATCTTACCATACCGTCACTCATCGTTGTCACGCCAGTTTGCCAAAACATCACAAGACAGATCTGGCATCAGGCTAGCTCTGCTCTACAGCGCTCAAAACAGAACAGATCGATATGGCATCAGGCTAGCTCTGCTCTACAGCGCTCAAAACAGAACAGACAGATCTGGCATCAGGCTAGCTCTGCTCTATAACACTCAAAACATGTTTATATGTTGCTGGCCTTATATTATATGCCATTGTCATCCTGTCTGCCACTTTCTCCTCTTCCACCCCTTCCACTTTCCACCTCCACCGCCCTTACCTCCCGACATTGAATTTGCCCCTAGACGCTGATCTTGGGTCAGTTTAGCATTTTCCCCGCTAATGGTTAAGGTTAGGACTGGGAGAGGGGGCGCTGATTCTAGATTATGTACCTAGCGAAAACTTCACCCCGGAGAAAGCCCCTCTCCTTCCTTCCTTCCTTCCTTCCTTCCTTCCTTCCTTCCTTCCTTCCTTCCTTCCTTCCTTCCTTCCTTCCTTCCTTCCTTCCTTCCTTCCTTCCTTATTTCCTTCCTTCCTTCCTTCCTTATTTCCTTCCTTCCTTCCTTCTTTCCTTCTTTCCTTCCTTCCTTAATTCCTTCCTTCCTTCCTTCTTTCTTCCTTCTTCCTTCCTTCCTTAATTCCTTCCTTAATTCCTTCCTTCCTTCTTTCCTTCCTTCTTTTCCTTCCTTCCTTCCTTCCTTCCTTCCTTCCTTCCTTATTTCCTTCCTTCCCCACTCCCTCCCTCACACTCTGCCTCAGTTGCACTTGCTTCCTGTGCAGCAATGCAGCAAATCTCTCCAGGTTTACAAAGAGGGGGAGAAATGTATTTCTTTCTTGTTATTGTTTTTCTTCAGAAAATGAATAAAGTTAACATATTTTATTATACAGAACAAAAAAAGGTCTTTTTTCTTCACCTGATAAAAAAATATTTAAAAAATTAAATAAAGAAAAATTGCTATAATTGCAGACTTATTCCTACTTTGCCACAGTACACACTGACATAGCATCACAATATACCTCAGCTGTGCCTCTGATGAAGCTAACTGCCTTAGTAATGACCTGATGCTGCAGAACAGAACTAACTGCCTTAGTAATGACCTGATGCTGCAGAACAGAACTAACTGCCTTAGTAATGACCTGATGCTTCAGAACAGAACTAACTGCCTTAGTAATGACCTGATGCTTCAGAACAGAACTAACTGCCTTAGTAATGACCTGATGCTTCAGAACAGAACTAACTGCCTTAGTAATGACCTGATGCTGCAGAACAGAACTAACTGCCTTAGTAATGACCTGATGCTGCAGAACAGAACTAACTGCCTTAGTAATGACCTGATGCTTCAGAACAGAACTAACTGCCTTAGTAATGACCTGATGCTGCAGAACAGAACTAACTGCCTTAGTAATGACCTGATGCTGCAGAACAGAACTAACTGCCTTAGTAATGACCTGATGCTGCAGAACAGAACGAACTGCCTTAGTAATGACCTGATGCTGCAGAACAGAACTAACTGCCTTAGTAATGACCTGATGCTGCAGAACAGAACTAACTGCCTTAGTAATGGCCTGATGCTGCAGAACAGAACTAACTGCCTTAGTAATGACCTGATGCTGCAGAACAGAACTAACTGCCTTAGTAATGACCTGATGCTGCAGAACAGAACTAACTGCCTTAGTAATGACCCGATGCTTCAGAACAGAACTAACTGCCTTAGTAATGACCTGATGCTGCAGAACAGAACTAACTGCCTTAGTAATGACCTGATGCTGCAGAACAGAACTAACTGCCTTAGTAATGGCCTGATGCTGCAGAACAGAACTAACTGCCTTAGTAATGACCTGATGCTGCAGAACAGAACTAACTGCCTTAGTAATGACCTGATGCTGCAGAACAGAACTAACTGCCTTAGTAATGACCTGATGCTTCAGAACATAACTAACTGCCTTAGTAATGACCTGATGCTTCAGAACAGAACTAACTGCCTTAGTAATGACCTGATGCTTCAGAACAGAACTAACTGCCTTAGTAATGACCTGATGCTGCAGAACAGAACTAACTGCCTTAGTAATGACCTGATGCTGCAGAACAGAACTAACTGCCTTAGTAATGACCCGATGCTTCAGAACAGAACGAACTGCCTTAGTAATGGCCTGATGCTGCAGAACAGAACTAACTGCCTTAGTAATGACCCGATGCTGCAGAACAGAACTAACTGCCTTAGTAATGACCTGATGCTGCAGAACAGAACTAACTGCCTTAGTAATGACCTGATGCTTCAGAACAGAACTAACTGCCTTAGTAATGACCTGATGCTTCAGAACAGAACGAACTGCCTTAGTAATGGCCTGATGCTGCAGAACAGAACTAACTGCCTTAGTAATGACCCGATGCTTCAGAACAGAACTAACTGCCTTAGTAATGACATTTCATACAGCAGTTGGGACAGAGCGGTCAACATTCCATACAGCAGTTGGGACAGAGCGGTCAACATTCCATACAGCAGCTGGGACAGAGCGGGTCAACATTCCATATGGCAGTTGGGACAGAGCGGTCAACATTCCATACAGCAGTTGGGACAGAGCGGTCAACATTCCATATGGCAGTTGGGACAGAGCAGTCAACATTCCATACAGCAGTTAGGACAGAGCGGTCAACATTCCATACAGCAGTTGAGACAGAGTGGTCAACATTCCATACTGCAGTTGGGACAGAGCGGTCAACATTCCATACAGCAGTTAGGACAGAGCGGTCAACATTCCATACAGCAGTTGGGACAGAGCGGTCAACATTCCATACAGCAGTTAGGACAGAGCGGTCAACATTCCATACAGCAGTTGAGACAGAGTGGTCAACATTCCATACTGCAGTTGGGACAGAGCGGTCAACATTCCATACAGCAGTTAGGACAGAGCGGTCAACATTCCATACAGCAGTTGGGACAGAGCGGTCAACATTCCATACTGCAGTTGGGACAGAGCGGTCAACATTCCATACTGCAGTTGGGACAGAGCGGTCAACATTCCATACAGCAGTTAGGACAGAGCGGTCAACATTCCATATGGCAGTTGGGACAGAGCAGTCAACATTCCATACAGCAGCTGGGACAGAGCGGGTCAACATTCCATATGGCAGTTGGGACAGAGCGGTCAACATTCCATATGGCAGTTGGGACAGAGCGGTCAACATTCCATACAGCAGTTGGGACAGAGCGGTCAACATTCCATATGGCAGTTGGGACAGAGCAGTCAACATTCCATACAGCAGCTGGGACAGAGCGGTCAACATTCCATATGGCAGTTGGGACAGAGCGGTCAACATTCCATATGGCAGTTGGGACAGAGCGGTCAACATTCCATATGGCAGTTGGGACAGAGCGGTCAACATTCCATATGGCAGTTGGGACAGAGCGGTCAACATTCCATATGGCAGTTGGGACAGAGCGGTCAACATTCCATACTGCAGTTGGGACAGAGTGGTCAGCATTCCATACAGCAGTTGGGACAGAGCGGTCAACATTCCATACTGCAGTTGGGACAGAGCGGTCAACATTCCATACAGCAGTTGGGACAGAGCGGTCAGCATTCCATACAGCAGTTGGGACAGAGCGGTCAACATTCCATATGGCATTTGGGACAGAGCGGTCAACATTCCATACAGCAGCTGGGACAGAGCGGTCAACATTCCATATGGCAGTTGGGACAGAGCGGTCAACATCTTCATATGGCAGTTGGGACAGAGCGGTCAACATTCCATACAGCAGTTGGGACAGAGCGGTCAACATTCCATACAGCAGTTGGGACAGAGCGGTCAACATTCCATTTGGCAGTTGGGACAGAGCGGTCAACATTCCATACTGCAGTTGGGACAGAGCGGTCAACATTCCATATGGCATTTGGGACAGAGCGGTCAACATTCCATACAGCAGTTGGGACAGAGCAGTCAACATTCCATACAGCAGTTGGGACAGAGTGGTCAACATTCCATACTGCAGTTGGGACAGAGCGGTCAACATTCCATATGGCATTTGGGACAGAGCGGTCAACATTCCATACAGCAGTTGGGACAGAGTGGTCAACATTCCATACAGCAGTTGGGACAGAGCGGTCAACATTACATTTGGCAGTTGGGACAGAGCGGTCAACATTCCATACTGCAGTTGGGACAGAGCGGTCAACATTCCATATGGCATTTGGGACAGAGCGGTCAACATTCCATACAGCAGTTGGGACAGAGTGGTCAACATTCCATACAGCAGTTGGGACAGAGCGGTCAACATTACATTTGGCAGTTGGGACAGAGTGTTCAACACTCCCTACTGCAACAGTTTCGAAATTTACACAAAGAACTTTGAAAAGATTTGACTGCTAACTGATAGTCCCTGTTTTCCTGCATTCTAGTTTTACTTTTGTTTTGTTGGGAGGTAGGAACATCAAGGAAAGGTTTGCTAGCTAGTTACCATTCGCTCTCTGGCTAATCCCCCATGGACATGGTCAATTTAAATGTTTACCTGTTGTAGCTAGCTAGCTAACGTTTTGACATTTTGATATCTGTTCAGACAGTAAATGTGAGTGAGATGAGAGGGGATGGTGGGAAATGATGATCACAATAACTTATAGAAAATATTGGGGGAAGGGGGGAGTGGGGTTCCACTGGCTATTTAAATTCAGGCCAAATTCGGGGCCAAATTTGGGCTGGGTCTTGGGGAAAAACAGGACCAGTGTTGCCCATTTTCTCAACTTGTACCCGATTAGAATTCAGGCTGGTGATGTGGTACTGAAGTTGGCAAACACTGTTGCTAAGCAACCAGTTGTCACGAACCACTACATCTAGAAGTTAGATGTACTCTCAATTTAATATTTATATTTGTAATTTATTTTTGTGATTATTTATATTTGTATTCTAAATCATATTTGTAATACACATGCATAGAAATAGATATGTGGTAGTAGAGTAAGGGCACACACTTAATGTGTTGTGAAATCTGTTATGATTGTATTGTAATGTTTTTAACAAATGTATAGCTGCCTCAGTCTTGCTGGACCCCAGGAAGAGTAGCTGCTGCCTTGAATGGGAATCCATAATAAATACAAATATCAAATAAAATTGAACTGTTTCCCTGTACTTGAAATATCCTCTCTGCTTTCTTAAATCAGTGAACAGTAAAGAAATATGTATTAAAAGGGTGGGGGCGAAGGTGAAGGTGAAGTCATGCAAAAACCCAGGTCTGTAGTGCCTTAGACCCCCGCGCCACTCGGGAGGGCCACATGTCTCACTTTTAACCACTAGGTGGCAGCGATATATTATTTTGGTGGTTTTTATTTCTCATGTTCCACTTTTAACCACTAGGTGGCAGCAATATTTGATTTTGGTGGCAATATCATTAACATTTGGTCATTAAGGTGGATTGTGTTGTACACAGGAGGGTTAAGGGTCAAGGCAGAAGTAATTACAGCCAAATACACCATAACTATAACAAGAAGTTAAGTGGTAAGGTAGGAGTAATTACAGCCAAAAACACCATAACTATAACAGGAAGTTAAGTTCAAACTGATTACACTGTAGTTAAACATTTAAAAAGTTTTAAAAACAATGTTTAAAAAGTTTTTAAAAACAACATCAAACTGGTTAAATATGTATCAGCTGATAGTGACCCATCAGTGGTCAACTGAAGCCCTCTTTAACTCTTGTCACGTGCATCATGGTCCTGTTGGTGAGAAAATACAAACACAAACAGGTTAGACATTGGCTCTAACATACAATACTACTGAATTATATATATATTTTAAATATTCATTTTGATAATTAAATAATAATGAATAACAATAACTCTCGGGATGTTGTGTCCAATGGGATAAATGCAGATGGACAAACCTCATGTCTGTATTATCGGTATGTCACCTTACTAGATCAGTTTAGCTACAGGTGATAATGCTTGTTGCTGATAGCACATCTGATATACCAGGCTACATGAATGGTCCAATATGTAAAAAAAAAAAAATATTTGGGCCCCTTTCTGGAGGTGGAAATGATATTTTAGATGATGTCAGCATGTTTTTTGTTATTTATTAATTTTGGAGTATTAACGTCCTGTTTAAAAGTCCCCAGAACTGAGCTTGTCAGTCCTTCTACATAAACATTATCCTTGGGAGGACCCTCTAAGCAAGGGGACTGGAATTGGTCAAAGTCACAGTTCTATACATGTACAAAATGATCCTCTTTCCCTAAAAGCACGATGGTCATGACTTTCTGACATTAAAGGGGATGTTATCTGACATTAAAGGGGAGGGTCTGAGGTTATCTGATGTTAATCTGGCACCAGACAATCCATCTGAGATCGATTTAAGTGTCAGTCATGTGATTTTTTTCTTTAACTCCTGTCTTACACTCTTAGAAAAACAGTTTCTATCTAGAACCTAAAAGGGTTCATTGGCTGTCCCCATAGGAGAACTCTTTGAAGAACCCCTTTGGTTCCAGGCAGGGGTGGAGCCAGAGGGTGTCCGGGGTGGCACTGGACACCCCTGACGTCTGATTGGCCACCCCGGGTGCCACCCCAAAATGTAATTCGCTACTGGCGGGTTGATGCTGATTGTCATCTCATTTCACCTCTTGTTGAAAGAAGCATTTATTTTTGACGTTTTCAAATGGAGGACGAGGAAGAGAGAATATTAACGTTGGTTGCGAGATACAAAAGGAGAAGAGAGAATATTTCCACAGCTCCACGAGCTCTTTTCTCGATTGGCGAAAGCATCATATATAAAGTAAGTTTGAAGGTTTAGCATCAGGTTTAGGTTTCCTGAACAACTCGGTCAGACTTCACAAGGATCCTGTCTACCACCACCAGGTCAGAGCAGCTCCCTACCTGAGGCTAGTCAGAGTCAGTGTGGTCAGACTTCACAAGGATCCAGTCTATCACCACCAGGTCAGAGCAGCTCCCTACCTGAGACTAGTCAGAGTCAGTGTGGTCAGACTTCACAAGGATCCAGTCTATCACCACCAGGTCAGAGCAGCTCCCCACCTGAGGCTAGTCAGAGTCCGTGTGGTCAGACTTCACAAGGATCCAGTCTATCACCACCAGGTCAGAGCAGCTCCCTACCTGAGGCTAGTCAGAGTCAGTGTGGTCAGGATCCAGTCTACCGCCACCAGGTCAGAGCAACTCCCTACCTGAGCCTCCCTACCTGTCAGAGTCAGTGTGGTCAGACTTCACAAGGATCTTGTCTACCACCACCAGGTCAGAGCAGCTCCCTACCTGAGACTAGTCAGAGTCAGTGTGGTCAGACTTCACAGGGATCCAGTCTATCACCACCAGGTCAGAGCAGCTCCTACCTGAGGCTAGTCAGAGTCAGTGTGGTCAGGATCCAGTCTACACCACCAGGTCAGAGCAGCTCCCTACCTGAGGCTAGTCAGAGTCAGTGTGGTCAGACTTCACAAGGATCCAGTCTACCACCACCAGGTCAGAGCAGCTACCAGGCAGTCAGTCAAATGCCCAGTTCAGAATTTAAGTTGAGCTTCAGCTTTGTGACAGATGATTTTGTCAGATTTAAGCCTCACTTTAAAATGTTGGTTGTTGATTAATGTGTGTTCTTGTTTTGATGTATGTGGCATTTTTTTTATTGTGATTATACAGTAAGTGTTCTTGTTTTATTTTAATGTAATAGATCAACGGAAGACACAGAGACCTCTATTTTGCTTTGGTCGGGAGTGATGGGGTGGGCGTTCTATGTTGTTTTTCTATGTATCTCTACCTAGGATAGGATAAAGTAATCCTTCTCACCCCCCTTAAATGATTTAGATGCACTATTGTAAAGTGGCTGTTCCACTGGATGTCAGAAGGTGAATTCACCAATTTGTAAGTCGCTCTGGATAAGAGCGTCTGCTAAATGACTTAAATGTAAATGTAAATGTAATGTTTGGCCTGGTATGGTTCCCAATCAGAGGCAGCTGTCTTTCGTTGTCTCCGATTTGAGAACCATACTTAGGTAGCCTTTTCCCACCTGGTGTTTGTGGGTAGTTGTTTCCTGTTTTGTGTTGTGTCTGTTTCGATTTTCGTTGTTTCACTTTGTTATTTTGTATTTCGTGTTCAGTTACATTCAGTTACATTACATTAAAATGGAGAGCATGGCTTAACACTCTGTGTTTGTAAAAGGTCCCCAGCCGACTTTCCTATTCTCAGATGAAGAAGTATGTCAGACATTACTAGATCCAGAGAACATGGTCCTGTACAGCCGTGTTTGAAAACATTTCCCAGAACTCATCATGGTACCAGGAAAAAGGGCTTTCAACAGCTCCTGGTATAAAGGACAATTCATGGCTTGAATATTCTGCAGGTCAAGATTCTACTTATTGTTTCGCCTGTAGGCATTTTTCTCTGCCCAATACACCTGAATCTGCCTTCACATCACAGTCAGGTTTTTGTAACTGGGAAAAGGCGCTGTTTTAAAGATTCTGGCTTGAAGCTCCATTCGAAGGCAGAGCATCCTATCAATGTCTGCTTGGAATCAGCATTAAAGGGCTATTGACAGCAACTCGTCAACGTTAGATGTCATGAATGAGGACCGAATAAGAAAGTAGAGGAAAACTGTACTGACATTAAAACAATTACAGATGTGCTCCTATTAACTGCACATTAAAACAATTACAGATGTGCTCCTATTAACTGCACATTAAAACAATTACAGATGTGCTCCTATTAACTGCACATTAAAACAATTACAGATGTGCTCCTATTAACTGCACATTAAAACAATTACAGATGTGCTCCTATTAACTGCCACTGAAAATATAGAGCAGAGAGTCTGATGAGCAGAGAGTCTGATGAGCAGAGAGGTCATCTAGAGTCTGATGAGCAGAGAGGTCATCTAGAGTCTGATGAGCAGAGAGGTCATCGAGAGTCTGATGAGCAGAGAGTCTGATGAGCAGAGAGGTCATCTAGAGTCTGATGAGCAGAGAGGTCATCGAGAGTCTGATGAGCAGAGAGGTCATCGAGAGCCTGATGAGCAGAGAGGTCATCGAGAGTCTGATGAGCAGAGAGGTCATCGAGAGCCTGATGAGCAGAGAGTCTAATGAGCAGAGAGGTGATCTAGAGTCTGATGAGCAGAGAGGTGATCTAGAGTCTGATGAGCAGAGAGGTCATCGAGAGTCTGATGAGCAGAGAGGTGATCTAGAGTCTGATGAGCAGAGAGGTGATCTAGAGTCTGATGAGCAGAGAGGTGATCTAGAGTCTGATGAGCAGAGAGGTCATCGAGAGTCTGATGAGCAGAGAGGTCATCGAGAGTCTGATGAGCAGAGAGGTCATCTAGAGTCTGATGAGCAGAGAGGTCATCTAGAGTCTGATGAGCAGAGAGGTCATTGAGAGTCTGATGAGCAGAGAGGTCATCGAGAATCTGATGAGCAGAGAGGTCATCTGGAGTCTGATGAGCAGAGAGGTGATCTAGAGTCTGATGAGCAGAGAGTCTGATGAGCAGAGAGGTCATCTAGAGTCTGATGAGCAGAGAGGTCATCGAGAGTCTGATGAGCAGAGAGGTCATCTAGAGTCTGATGAGCAGAGAGGTCATCTAGAGTCTGATGAGCAGAGAGGTCATCGAGAGTCTGATGAGCAGAGAGTCTGATGAGCAGAGAGGTCATCGAGAGTCTGATGAGCAGAGAGTTCATCTAGAGTCTGATGAGCAGAGAGATCATCTAGAGTCTGATGAGCAGAGAGGTCATCGAGAGTCTGATGAGCAGAGAGTCTGATGAGCAGAGAGGTGATCTAGAGTCTGATGAGCAGAGAGGTGATCTAGAGTCTGATGAGCAGAGAGGTCATCGAGAGTCTGATGAGCAGAGAGGTCATCGAGAGTCTGATGAGCAGAGAGTCTAATGAGCAGAGAGGTCATTGAGAGTCTGATGTGCAGAGAGTCTGATGAGCAGAGAGGTCATCGAGAGTCTGATGAGCAGAGAGGTCATCGAGAGTCTGATGAGCAGAGAGTCATCTAGAGTCTGATGAGCAGAGAGGTCATCGAGAGTCTGATGAGCAGAGAGGTCATCTAGAGTCTGATGAGCAGAGAGGTCATCTAGAGTCTGATGAGCAGAGAGGTCATCTAGAGTCTGATGAGCAGAGAGGTCATCGAGAGTCTGATGAGCAGAGAGGTCATCTAGAGTCTGATGAGCAGAGAGGTCATCGAGAGTCTGATGAGCAGAGAGGTCATCTAGAGTCTGATGAGCAGAGAGGTCATCTAGAGTCTGATGAGCAGAGAGGTCATCGAGAGTCTGATGAGCAGAGAGGTGATCTAGAGTCTGATGAGCAGAGAGTCTGATGAGCAGAGAGGTCATCTAGAGTCTGATGAGCAGAGAGGTCATCTAGAGTCTGATGAGCAGAGAGGTCATCTAGAGTCTGATGAGCAGAGAGTCTGATGAGCAGAGAGTCTGATGAGCAGAGAGGGCATCGAGAGTCTGATGACTCTCACAACAAAGGGTAATTGTTTTGGACAATCGGAGAAGAAATAGCAAAGCATGACCCTCTCATAGAGAAAAAGATGAATGCGCATGGCAATGCTAAGTACACAAGCCACCAAATCCAGGAGGAAGTTGTAGGGGTCTTAGTTTTTAGCGTGAAACCAAAGATTTTAAAGAAAAACAAAACCAATGTCTTTAGTTGTGAGCTACTATTACAACCTGGGACCATCCACGAAAAACTTTTTCCCCTTTCAGTCAGCTGAAACCTTAGATGCAGCAGGTCTCACAAAAATGATCATTGATTGTCTTGAAAAACACGGTCTGGACTACGGAAATATTCCGCTGTGGCATCCGTCGTCAGCGGAAAGCATTCTGGTGTATCTGCACGGATTAAAAACAGCGCAAGATTAGCATTTTATGTACACCTGTAATGCACATTGTTTGAATTTGGTTCTTGTCGATGCTGTAAAATCAGAGCCTGAGGCAGTTAACGTTTTTGCTGTCCTGCAGAAGCTTTATAACTTTGTATCTGGCTCGTATGTTCATCTCAAGTGGCTTGCAGTTCAGTAAGGGCTGTATCCACAGCAGCAGCCCGGGGAACTACGGAGACTTACGGATGTGAGGTGGGCCAGCAGATACATGGCATGCCGTAAATCTGGGGGACAGGCTTCCAGCAGTTCTGAAAGTGCGACAGGATATCACACGTGAAAATAGTGGTGATAGATCAGTGGAGGCAAGGAGCCTTCTTTCTCAGATAGATTTACATCTCATAGGGCTTTTGGTTACCTTTTGTAAAGTGCTTGGTGATGCCAAATGTCTTTCTGACATGTTCCAATCAAGCTCTCTTGACCTAGCGAGGGCTGTGGATCTAGTAGGTGCCCTTACAGACACATTACAGGAGGGGCTGTGGATCTAGTAGGTGCCCTTACAGACACATTACAGGAAGGGCTGTGGATCTAGTAGGTGCCCTTACAGAGACATTACAGGAAGGGCTGTGGATCTAGTAGGTGCCCTTAGACACATTACAGGAAGGGCTGTGGATCTAGTAGGTGCCCTTACAGACACATTACAGGAAGGGCTGTGGATCTAGTAGGTGCCCTTAGGTGCCCTTACAGACACATTACAGGAAGGGCTGTGGATCTAGTAGGTGCCCTTACAGAGACATTACAGGAAGGGCTGTGGATCTAGTAGGTGCCCTTACAGAGACATTACAGGAAGGGCTGTGGATCTAGTAGGTGCTGTGGATCTAGTGCCCTTAGGTGCTGTGGATCTAGTAGGTCCCCTGACAGACACATTACAGGAAGGTCTGTGGATCTAGTAGGTGCCCTTAGACACATTATTGGACTACAGAAGTGAGGGTTACTATGGAGAACTATGGAAGGAGGTTGAAGAGATTGCAGAGCTCTGGGAAATAAGTGTACAAACAATGTGTTAAAGACAGTCTAAAACAAGCGTAAGATTTCATGACTCATCGATGATGAGCACCGCAGGACAGAAACATAGTGACCAAAGGGATGGTGAAGAGCTTCCATAGAGCTGTCTTTTAGCAGGCGCTTGACAGTCTCACCGCTGAGCTGCAGAGGAGTTTTTCAAAGAAGAATTACGAGATAATGCAAAGGGGTCCAGTCTCTCAACCCAAAGAGGCCAACATTCTTCAATGAGGAGCCTCTGTTTGCCTTCGCTCAGACCTCTGAGTCAGATTTAGAGGACCTCAAACATGAGGTTCATCAAACCAAGCGGCTTCTTGATTAGGAGAGAGACAAGTGGAAGGGGCAGACCGTCTACTCTCCTTGACTCCGTTGTGTTTCTAGAACCTTATACAGAGGTCTTCCATGAGCTATTTCGACTTTGTAAGATTTCTGTTGTTACACCAGTCAGCAGTGCTTCTTGCGAGAGAAGCTTCTCAGCTTTAAAATGGATTAAAACCCACCTTAGGACAACAATGGTTGAAGACAGGTTCAGTCACCTTGGGAGACAGGTTCATTCACCTTGGGAGACAGGTTAAGTCACCTTGGGAGACAGGTTAAGTCAGACCTTGGGAGACAGGTTAAGTTACCTTGGGAGACAGGTTAAGTCAGACAGGTTAAGTTACCTTGGTAGACAGGTTAAGTCACCTTGGGAGACAGGTTAAGTCACCTTGGGAGACAGGTTCAGTCACCTTGGGAGACAGGTTAAGTCACCTTGGGAGACAGGTTAAGTCACCTTGGGAGACAGGTTAAGTCACCTTGGGAGACAGGTTAAGTCACCTTGGGAGACAGGTTAAGTCACCTTGGGAGACAGGTTCAGTCACCTTGGGAGACAGGTTAAGTCACCTTGGGAGACAGGTTCAGTCACCTTGGGAGACAGGTTCAGTCACCTTGGGAGACAGGTTAAGTCACCTTGGGAGACAGGTTAAGTCACCTTGGGAGACAGGTTCAGTCACCTTGGGAGACAGGTTAAGTCACCTTGGGAGACAGGTTAAGTCACCTTGGGAGACAGGTTCAGTCACCTTTGGGAGACAGGTTAAGTCACCTTGGGAGACAGGTTCAGTCACCTTGGGAGACAGGTTAAGTTACCTTGGGAGACAGGTTAAGTCACCTTGGGAGACAGGTTCAGTCACCTTGGGAGACAGGTTAGTCACCTTGGGAGACAGGTTAAGTCACCTTGGGAGACAGGTTAAGTCACCTTGGGAGACAGGTTAAGTCACCTTGGGAGACAGGTTAAGTCACCTTGGGAGACAGGTTCAGTCACCTTGGGAGACAGGTTAAGTCACCTTGGGAGACAGGTTAAGTCACCTTGGGAGACAGTTTAAGTCACCTTGGGAGACAGGTTAAGTCACCTTGGGAGACAGGTTAAGTCACCTTGGGAGACAGGTTAAGTCACCTTGGGAGACAGGTTCGGTCACCTTGGGAGACAGGTTAAGTCACCTTGGGAGACAGGTTAAGTCACCTTGGGAGACAGGTTCAGTCACCTTGGGAGACAGGTTAAGTCACCTTGGGAGACAGGTTCAGTCACCTTGGGAGACAGGTTAAGTCACCTTGGGAGACAGGTTAAGTCACATTGGGAGACAGGTTCAGTCACCTTGGGAGACAGGTTCAGTCACCTTGGGAGACAGGTTAAGTCACCTTGGGAGACAGGTTCAGTCACCTTGGGAGACAGGTTAAGTCACCTTGGGAGACAGGTTAAGTCACCTTGGGAGACAGGTTAAGTCACCTTGGGAGACAGGTTAAGTCACCTTGGGAGACAGGTTAAGTCACCTTGGGAGACAGGTTAAGTCACCTTGGGAGACAGGTTAAGTCACCTTGGGAGACAGGTTAAGTCACCTTGGGATTCTCCATGTTGAGTCAAGGAGGACACTCTCCCCTCAACATGAACGAGTTTGTGAAACATTTTGCCAGTTCTCACCAGAACCACAGAATTGTGCTGTTTTTAAATCTACCAGGGATAATTTGGCCCTTAGATGTGTCCCTCTGGTCATGATTAACACCTGCACTGTGTACTAGCTGGTCCACTGACATTCTGAAATGATAAATCCAAAGGGTATTATGTCACACAGATTTAATTTGGTCTTGATTAGGCCAATTCCAAAACTTTTCTTTGCTATTTGTTAACATAATATATATGAGCATAAATATGATACTGTAAGTTTGTAATATTGATGGGCACCAAAATATATATTTCAAAATATCCATTTCTGCTTGATACCTGGTATATCAAATTGCAGTGTTTTTATGTAAATTATGTTTATGTAAATAATTTTTATGTAAATTGTTTTTATGTTAATTATTTTTTGTCATTATTTTTTTGTCATTTATGTAACACACAAATGCTATCTTATCTCCTTGGTGCTTGAGATTTATTTTCTGAAAATGTTTTGGATGTTCAACAATTATAGACCCAGATTATATATTCACGAAAACAGAGTGACCCAAGTCTTTTTTTTATTTATTTATTTATTTATTTCACCTTTATTTAACCAGGCAGGCTAGTTGAGAACACCTTTATTTAACCAGGCAGGCTAGTTGAGAACACCTTTATTTGACCAGGTAGGCTAGTTGAGAACAAGTTCTCATTTGCAACTGCGACCTGGCCAAGATAAAGCATAGCAGTGTAAACAGACAACACAGAGTTACACATGGAGTAAACAATAAACAAGTCAATAACACAGTAGAAAAAAAAGAGTCTATATACATTGTGTGCAAAAGGCATGAGGAGGTAGGCGAATCATTACAATTTTGCAGATTAACACTGGAGTGATAAATGATCAGATGGTCATGTGCATGTAGAGATATTTGTGTGCAGAAGAGCAGAAAAGTAAATAAATAAAAACAGTATGGGGATGAGGTAGGTAAAATTGGGTGGGCTATTTAACGATAAGACTATGTACAGCTTTAGCGATCGGTTAGTTGCTCAGATAGCAGATGTTTGAAGTTGGTGAGGGAGATAAAAGTCTCCAACTTCAGCGATTTTTGCAATTCGTTCCAGTCACAGGCAGCAGAGAACTGGAACGAAAGGTGGCCAAATGATGTGTTGGCTTTAGGGATGATCAGTGAGATACACC
This sequence comes from Oncorhynchus masou masou, assembly GCF_036934945.1. NCBI lineage: Eukaryota > Metazoa > Chordata > Actinopteri > Salmoniformes > Salmonidae > Oncorhynchus > Oncorhynchus masou. Next base: position 11,325 of record NW_027007758.1, on the reverse strand, counting down.
TGCTGGAGCGCGTGCTACGGGTGGGTGTTGCCATCGTGACCAGTGAACTGAGATAAGGCGGAGCTTTACCTAGCATGGACTTGTAGATGACCTGGAACCAGTAGGTCTGGCAACGAATATGTAGCGAGGGCCAGCCAACGAGAGCATACAAGTCGCAGTGGTGGGTGGTATAAGGTGCTTTAGTGACAAAACGGATGGCAGTATGTGAGTACAGTACTGTGTGTGTGTGTGTGTGTGTGTGTGTGTGTGTGTGTGTGTGTGTGTGTGTGTGTGTGTGTGTGTGTGTGTGTGTGTGTGTGTGTGTGTGTGTGTGTGTGCGAGAGAGACAGAGATAAAGACATTGAGCTGCTGTTCTGAGGTAGAGACATTGTCGTGGGTAAAGGTCAAATGGGGATGCCTTCATTTGTGATTTTTTTTTTTAACTAATGATAATAATGCTGATAATGAAAGGATTATTACTCTTCGTGAAGAAAAAAAAATGTTTACCGAGCGCCTCGAATGGAATAAGGATTTTATGAGATTATCGACATCTTTAATGATTCCTATGAAAACATCCAAGAGGATCATAAAAGGACTGTCACGCCCTGGCCATAGTTTACTTTGTATGTTTCTATGTTTTGATTGGTCAGGGTGTGATCTGAGTGGGCATTCTATGTTGAATGTCTTGTTTGTCTATTTCTGTGTTTGGCCTGATATGGTTCTCAATCAGAGGCAGGTGTTAGTCATTGTCTCATTTTGGAACCATATTGTCAGGACCCGTTTTGATGGGTCTCCGGAGTGAGAAACAGTCTGATTAGACAGCAGAACCCAGAAGATGAGGCAGACACAGCAGTACTTAAGACTGTTTTTAATAAAGAAAAAATCCTAAAATACAAAAAATGGCAAATCCAAAAGGTGGTAGGTAAAACACAAAAAGACCTCAAAAGAAACTCACCAATAAACAAAAACAAAAAACCACAAGAACGTGTTAGGGCAGGGTGCTAACATACAAACACAGAGCACAGAACTGAGGGAAACAAAGGGTTTAAATACTCAGGGAAAACGAGACACAGGTGCAAATTTTGGAAAAACATAGGGACAAAAAGCACAATGGGGCATTTGAGGTGGCCAAATCCTGACACATATTTAGGTAGCCTGTTTGGTGTTGGGTTTTGTGGGTGATTGTTCCTGTCTCTGTGTTTTGCACCAGATAGGGCTGTTTAGGTTTTCGCACGTTTGTTATTTATTGTTATAATTAAATAAAATTAATAACAACCACGCTGCATTTTGGTCCGCTCCTCCTTCTACAGACGAAAGCCGTGACAAGGACCTTCCTGGACGATGATAAATTTCCCCTCTACTCTACTATCTTTCGACTCCAGGTGAGTGTAAATGGATCAGAAAGAAGGAGAAGAATCGTTCTCCTACCTTCTTCCCCCGCGTCCAGACTTAAGACTTTTAAATCGCTTCGAGCCCCTGTTCCCTCCTTGGCTGTGTATGCACCTCTCAGCTACCTCTCCCTGTCCTGGTCAATCAACTGCCTGAGCACAGCCTGGACCACCGTGACCCCCTTCCTGCTGGGCCGTGCTCTCTGGATCAGAGCTCTGCCCCGATTGGCTGTTGTGGCCTGCACGCAGCCGGCGTCTCTATCGGGTGAGTTCTGTGGCTCTGGCCTCGCAATCAGCTTTGAGACACGGCAGAGACCGGATCATTCTATTGTGATAGAGAGTTCGATGGTGAGGAATAAATCTGTAGCTGGGGAAAAGACTTTTGTGTTTTTTTTCCTGGGGTCAAAGATCAGGATATCACCAGGTTGCTTCCACAGGGCAGCTGTCTAGGCTCCTTAATTTTTTCAATCGACCACTGGGTGTCTACGTATACAGATGGCACGACACACGTCAGATGCTACAGCGACTGAAATGACTGCTGCAGTTCGTTTCAGAGTGGGTGGCAAGGAATAAGTTAGTCCTAAATGCTATAACGAAAAGCATTGTATTTGGAACAAAACGCTCACTAAACCCTAAACCCCAACTAAATCTTGTAATGAATAATGTGGTAATTGAGCAAGTTGAGGACACCAAACTGCTTGGAGTAACCCTGGATTGTAAAACTGTCACGATCAAAACATGTTGAAACAACAGTTGCTAATGTGGCTATCATAAAGATCTACAAATGTCATGATGATCAAGATGAGACTGTCAAGTTGAGGCAAAGGTACGAATCTCTGGATTAACTAGTTAGCTAACTAACTAGCTGCGGTGGATGGATGGCCTTATTAGTTAGTCCCGTAGGGCGGCGCACAATTGGCCAAGCGTCGTCCGGGTTAGGGGAGGGTTTGGCCGGGTTAGGGGAGGGTTTGGCCGGGGTAGGGGAGGGTTTGGCCGGGGTAGGGGAGGGTTTGGCCGGGGTAGGGGAGGGTTTGGCCGGGGTAGGCCTTCATTGTAAAATAAAAATGTGTTCTTAACTGATTTTCCTAGTTAAAAAAAATAAAATCTGTGGTGGATGGATGAGTCCTTCTTAGTTAGCTGTATCTGTGGTGGATGGATGAGTCCTTCTTAGTTAGCTGTATCTGTGATGGATGGATGAGTCCTTCTTAGTTAGCTGTATCTGTGGTGGATGGATGAGTCCTTCTTAGTTAGCTGTATCTGTGGTGGGTGGATGAGTCCTTCTTAGTTAGCTGTATCTGTGGTGGGTGGATGAGTCCTTCTTAGTTAGCTGTATCTGTGGTGGATGGATGAGTCCTTCTTAGTTAGCTGTATCTGTGGTGGGTGGATGAGTCCCTCTTAGTTAGCTGTATCTGTGGTGGGTGGATGAGTCCCTCTTTTAGCTGTATCTGTGGTGGGTGGATGAGTCCTTCTTAGTTAGCTGTATCTGTGGTATGGATGAGTCCTTCTTAGTTAAATGTATCTAAATGGGTGGATGAGTCCTTCTTAGTTAGCTGTATTTGGTGGATGGATGAGTCCTTCTTAGTTAGCTGTATCTGTGGTGGGTGGATGAGTCCCTCTTAGTTAGCTGTATCTGTGGTGGGTGGATGAGTCCCCTTATTAGCTGTATCTGTGGTGGGTGGATGAGTCCTTCTTAGGCTGTATCTGTGGTGGGTGGATGAGTCTGCTCTTAGTTAACTGTATCTGTGGTGGGTGGATGAGTCCTTCTTAGTTAGCTGTATCTGTGGTGGGTGGATCAGTCCTTCTTAGTTAGCTGTATCTGTGGTGGGTGGATGAGTCCCTCTTTTAGCTGTATCTGTGGTGGGTGGATGAGTCCCTCTTATTAGCTGTATCTGTGGTGGGTGGATGAGTCCTTCTTAGTTAGGTATCTGTGGAGGGTGGATGAGTCCCTCTTAGTTAGCTGTATCTGTGGTGGGTGGATGAGTCCTTCTTAGTTAGCTGTATCTGTGGTGGGTGGATGAGTCCTTCTTAGTTAGCTGTTTCTGTGGTGGGTGGATGAGTCCTTCTTAGTTAGCTGTATCTGTGGTGGGTGGATGAGTCCCTCTTAGTTAGCTGTATCTGTGGTGGGTGGATGAGTCCCTCTTAGTTAGCTGTATCTGTGGTGGGTGGATGAGTCCTTCTTAGTTAGCTGTATCTGTGGTGGGTGGATGAGTCCTTCTTAGTTAGTTGTATCTGTGGTGGGTGGATGAGTCCTTCTTAGTTAGCTGTATCTGTGGTGGGTGGATGGTGGTTATTAGCTGTATCTGTGGTGGGTGGATGAGTCCCTCTTAGTTAGCTGTATCTGTGGTGGGTGGATGAGTCCTTCTTAGTTAGCTGTATCTGTGGTGGGTGGATGAGTCCTTCTTAGTTAGCTGTATCTGTGGTGGGTGGATGAGTCCTTCTTAGTTAGCTGTATCTGTGGTGGGTGGATGAGTCCTTCTTAGTTAGCTGTATCTGTGGTGGGTGGATGGGTCCTTCTTAGTTAGCTGTATCTGTGGTGGATGGATGAGTCCTTCTTAGTTAGCTGTATCTGTGGTGGGTGGATGAGTCCTTCTTAGTTAGCTGTATCTGTGGTGGGGGATGAGTCCTTCTTAGTTAGCTGTATCTGTGGTGGGTGGATGAGTCCTTCTTAGTTAGCTGTATCTGTGGTGGGTGGATGAGTCCTTCTTAGTTAGCTGTATCTGTGGTGGGTGGATGAGTCCTTCTTAGTTAGCTGTATCTGTGGTGGGTGGATGAGTCCTTCTTAGTTAGCTGTATCTGTGGTGGGTGGATGAGTCCTTCTTAGTTAGCTGTATCTGTGGTGGGTGGATGAGTCCCTCTTAGTTAGCTGTATCTGTGGTGGGTGGATGAGTCCTTCTTAGTTAGCTGTATCTGTGGTGGGTGGATGAGTCCTTCTTAGTTAGCTGTATCTGTGGTGGGTGGATGAGTCCTTCTTAGTTAGCTGTATCTGTGGTGGGTGGATGAGTCCCTCTTAGTTAGCTGTATCTGTGGTGGATGGATGAGTCCTTCTTAGTTAGCTGTATCTGTGGTGGATGGATGAGTCCTTCTTAGTTAGCTGTATCTGTGGTGGGTGGATGAGTCCTTCTTAGTCAGCTGTATCTGTGGTGGGTGGATGAGTCCCTCTTAGTCAGCTGTATCTGTGGTGGATGGATGAGTCCTTCTTAGTTAGCTGTATCTGTGGTGGGTGGATGAGTCCTTCTTAGTTAGCTGTATCTGTGGTGGGTGGATGAGTCCTTCTTAGTTAGCTGTATCTGTGGTGGGTGGATGAGTCCCTCTTAGTTAGCTGTATCTGTGGTGGGTGGATGAGTCCTTCTTAGTTAGCTGTATCTGTGGTGGGTGGATGAGTCCTTCTTAGTTAGCTGTATCTGTGGTGGGTGGATGAGTCCTTCTTAGTTAGCTGTATCTGTGGTGGGTGGATGAGTCCTTCTTAGTTAGCTGTATCTGTGGTGGATGGATGAGTCCTTCTTAGTTAGCTGTATCTGTGGTGGATGGATGAGTCCTTCTTAGTTAGCTGTATCTGTGGTGGGTGGATGAGTCCTTCTTAGTTAGCTGTATCTGTGGTGGGTGGATGAGTCCTTTAGTTAGCTGTATCTGTGGTGGATGGATGAGTCCTTCTTAGTTAGCTGTATCTGTGGTGGGGATGAGTCCTTCTTAGTTAGCTGTATCTGTGGTGGATGGATGAGTCCTTCTTAGTTAGCTGTATCTGTGATGGGTGGATGAGTCCTTCTTAGTTAGCTGTATCTGTGGTGGATGGATGGTCCTTCTTAGTTAGCTGTATCTGTGGTGGATGGATGAGTCCTTCTTAGTTAGCTGTATCTGTGGTGGGTGGATGAGTCCTTCTTAGTTAGCTGTATCTGTGGTGGGTGGATGAGTCCTTCTTAGTTAGCTGTATCTGTGGTGGGTGGATGAGTCCTTCTTAGTTAGCTGTATCTGTGGTGGGTGGATGAGTCCTTAAAACGGTATGTTATTTTTTATATAATCTTTCGATGCGGGAAGGTCGTGTGTCCCATATAGAACCCTATTTATCTATATAGTGCACTTCTTTTGAACAGAGCACTAAATAGGGAATAAGGCGCCATTTGGGATGTAGCCCCTGTTTTGTACTGGGGTAACGGTAACACAGTACAAAACATCAGGGAAGCGACTGTTAGTTACCATAGCGACAAAGAGTGATTGATGTCATCTGGGCGGGAGCCAGATGGCAGAGCTGCTCTTATAACTGTCCCTGTGAGCTGGCACCACAGCGGACTGGGACCTCATCCCAAATTGCATCCTATTCCCTATATAGTGCACTACTTTTGACCAGGGCTCAAAGGGGATAGGATGCTGTTTGGGATGTAGCGTAGGGCTTGGGAGGAGGATAGGGGGACATCATGCCCCGGCCACCAAGCCTGTCTGTTCCATGCAGCTGCCGCCTCGCACACTGTCATTCACTACCTCTCATGTCCTGTCCTCTCCTGTCCTCTCCTGTCCTCCTCTCTGCTCCTCTTCCTGACAGTGGTGGGGGCTGATAGGTCCTCTCCTCTCCTCTCCTCTCCTCTCCTCCCTCTCCTCTCCTCTCCTCTCCTCTCCTCTCCTCTCCCTCTCTCCTCTCCTCTCTGCTCCTCTTCCTGACAGTGGTGGGGGCTGATAGGTCCTCTCCCCCGCCCTCTCCTCTCCTCTCCCCTCCCTATCCTCTCCTCTCCTCTCCTCTCCTCTCCCCCCGCCTCTCCAGCCCTCTCCTCCCTCTCCTCTTCCTGACCCCTATCCTCTCCTCTCCTCCTCTCCTCTCTTCACCTCTCCTCTCCTCTCCTCTCCATGACAGTTCCCTCCCAATGCACCGTCCTCATTTTCTCCCTCTTAACCCTGGGCGGCAGAAATATGTGTGTGTGTGTGTCTGTGTGTGTCATTGCGTATTTTAAGTGTGTGTGTGAGAAATCTTAAGCATGCCTAGTCCTGACTAAATAGCCGTGGGTCGGCGTGCAGTGCACCTACGTAATGAAAAATATCCCTTCTGCTGCTGATGTTAACTACAGTACACACACACCTCCCCCCCATGTTCACTACAGTATGTTATGTTATCTAACCACATCATCTTCGCTCCCAGATAGTGACCTATTTAAGTCTTATAGCCACTGACTGTCTCTGTGACCCAATTAGAGCTCTTCCTCAATGAGAGGGGTGAACGTAGCCTTGAGGTTAGAGAGGTGTGGCTGTCATCCGGAGGGTTGCCGGTTCAAATCCCACTGCTAAAGAGTGGCAAATATTCTGTCAGCGGTGGAGTTTCTGGCGTCAGGTGCCAGCGGTCTTTCCTTGAGCGAGGAACTTAACCTCCTAATCTTCTCATTGGGTGCTGCACTGTGGCAGTCCTCTGCCCCCGCCTCTACAACCTGCCCCGCCTCTACAACCTGCCCCCGCCTCTACAACCTGCCCCCGCCTCTACAACCTGCCCCCGCCTCTACAACCTGCCCCCGCCTCTACAACCTGCCCCCGCCTCTACAACCTGCCCCCGCCTCTCCAACCTGCCCCCGCCTCTCCAACCTGCCCCCGCCTCTACAACCTGCCCCCGCCTCTACAACCTGCCCCGCCTCTACAACCTGCCCCCGCCTCTACAACCTGCCCCCGCCTCTACAACCTGCCCCCGCCTCTACAACCTGCCCCCGCCTCTACAACCTGCCCCCGCCTCTACAGCCCTCTGCCCCCGCCTCTACAACCTGCCCCCGCCTCTACAACCTGCCCCCGCCTCCACAACCTGCCCCCGCCTCCACAACCTGCCCCCGCCTCTACAACCTGCCCCCGCATCTACAACCTGCCCCCGCCTCTACAACCTGCCCCCGCCTCTACAGCCCTCTGCCCCCGCCTCTACAACCTGCCCCCGCCTCTACAACCCTCTGCCCCCGCCTCTACAACCCTCTGCCCCCGCCTCTACAGCCCTCTGCCCCCGCCTCTACAGCCCTCTACAACCCTCTGCCCCCGCCTCTACAACCTGCCCCCGCCTCTACAACCCTCTGCCCCCGCCTCTACAACCTGCCCCGCCTCTACAACCTGCCCCCCCGCCTCTACAGCCCTCTGCCCCCGCCTCTACAACCTGCCCCCGCCTCTACAACCTGCCCCCGCCTCTACAGCCCTCTGCCCCCGCCTCTACAACCTGCCCCCGCCTCTACAGCCCTCTGCCCCCGCCTCTACAACCTGCCCCCGCCTCTACAGCCCTCTGCCCCCGCCTCTACAACCCTCTGCCCCCGCCTCTACAACCTGCCCCGCCTCTACAACCTGCCCCCGCCTCTACAACCTGCCCCCGCCTCTACAACCTGCCCCCGCCTCTACAACCTGCCCCCGCCTCTACAGCCCTCTGCCCCCGCCTCTACAACCTGCCCCCGCCTCTACAACCTGCCCCCGCCTCTACAACCTGCCCCCGCCTCTACAGCCCTCTGCCCCCGCCTCTACAGCCCTCTGCCCCCGCCTCCACAACCTGCCCCCGCCTCTACAACCTGCCCCCGCCTCTACAACCTGCCCCCGCCTCTCCAACCTGCCCCCGCCTCTACAGCCCTCTGCCCCCGCCTCTACAGCCCTCTGCCCCCGCCTCTACAACCTGCCCCCGCCTCTACAACCTGCCCCCGCCTCTACAACCCTCTGCCCCCGCCTCTACAACCTGCCCCCAGCCTCTGCCCCCGCCTCTACAGCCCTCTGCCCCCGCCTCTACAACCTGCCCCCGCCTCTACAGCCCTCTGCCCCCGCCTCTACAACCCTCTGCCCCCGCCTCTACAACCTGCCCCGCCTCTACAACCTGCCCCCCGCCTCTACAACCTGCCCCCGCCTCTACAACCTGCCCCCGCCTCTACAACCTGCCCCCGCCTCTACAGCCCTCTGCCCCCCGCCTCTACAACCTGCCCCCCGCCTCTACAACCTGCCCCCGCCTCTACAACCTGCCCCCGCCTCTACAGCCCTCTGCCCCCGCCTCTACAGCCCTCTGCCCCCGCCTCCACAACCTGCCCCCGCCTCTACAACCTGCCCCCGCCTCTACAACCTGCCCCCGCCTCCAACCTGCCCCCGCCTCTACAGCCCTCTGCCCCCGCCTCTACAGCCCTCTGCCCCCGCCTCTACAACCTGCCCCCGCCTCTACAACCTGCCCCCGCCTCTACAACCTGCCCCGCCTCTACAACCCTCTGCCCCCGCCTCTACAGCCCTCTGCCCCCGCCTCTACAACCCTCTGCCCCCGCCTCCAACCTGCCCCCGCCTCTACAACCCTGCCCCCGCCTCTACAACCTGCCCCCGCCTCTACAGCCCTCTGCCCCCGCCTCTACAACCTGCCCCCGCCTCTACAACCCTCTGCCCCCGCCTCTACAACCTGCCCCCGCCTCTACAACCTGCCCCCGCCTCTACAACCCTCTGCCCCCCGCCTCTACAGCCCTCTGCCCCCGCCTCTACAACCTGCCCCCCGCCTCTACAACCCTCTGCCCCCGCCTCTACAACCTGCCCCCGCCTCTACAACCTGCCCCCGCCTCTACAACCTGCCCCCGCCTCTACAACCTGCCCCGCCTCTACAACCTGCCCCCGCCTCTACAACCTGCCCCCGCCTCTACAACCTCTGCCCCCCGCCTCTACAGCCTGCCCCCGCCTCTACAACCTGCCCCCGCCTCTACAACCTGCCCCCGCCTCTACAACCTGCCCCCGCCTCTACAACCTGCCCCCGCCTCTACAGCCCTCTGCCCCCGCCTCTACAACCTGCCCCCGCCTCTACAACCCTCTGCCCCCGCCTCTACAACCTGCCCCCGCCTCTACAACCTGCCCCCGCCTCTACAACCCTCTGCCCCCCGCCTCTACAGCCCTCTGCCCCCGCCTCTACAACCCTGCCCCCGCCTCTACAACCCTCTGCCCCCGCCTCTACAACCTGCCCCCGCCTCTACAACCTGCCCCCGCCTCTACAACCTGCCCCCGCCTCTACAACCTGCCCCCCGCCTCTACAACCTGCCCCCGCCTCTACAACCTGCCCCCGCCTCTACAGCCCTCTCCTGCCCCCGCCTCTACAGCCCTCTGCCCCCGCCTCTACAACCCTCTGCCCCCGCCTCTACAACCCTCTGCCCCCGCCTCTACAGCCCTCTGCCCCCGCCTCTACAGCCCTGCCCCCGCCTCTACAACCTGCCCCCGCCTCTACAACCTGCCCCCGCCTCTACAACCTGCCCCCGCCTCTACAGCCCTCTCACAACCTGCCCCCGCCTCTACAGCCCTCTGCCCCCGCCTCTACAGCCCTCTGCCCCCGCCTCTACAACCTGCCCCCGCCTCTACAACCTGCCCCCGCCTCTACAGCCCTCTGCCCCCGCCTCTACAACCTGCCCCCGCCTCTACTACCTGCCCCCGCCTCTACAACCTGCCCCCGCCTCTACAACCTGCCCCCGCCTCTACAGCCCTCTGCCCCCGCCTCTACAACCTGCCCCCGCCTCTACAACCTGCCCCCGCCTCTACAACCTGCCCCCGCCTCTACAACCTGCCCCGCCTCTACAACCTGCCCCCGCCTCTCCAACCTGCCCCCGCCTCTACAGCCCTCTGCCCCCGCCTCTACAACCTGCCCCCGCCTCTACAACCTGCCCCCGCCTCTACAGCCCTCTGCCCCCGCCTCTACAACCTGCCCCCGCCTCTCAACCTGCCCCGCCTCTACAACCTGCCCCGCCTCTACAACCTGCCCCCGCCTCTACAGCCCTCTGCCCCCGCCTCTACAGCCCTCTGCCCCCGCCTCTACAGCCCTCTGCCCCCGCCTCTACAGCCCTCTGCCCCCGCCTCTACAGCCCTCTGCCCCCGCCTCTACAACCTGCCCCCGCCTCTACAGCCCTCTGCCCCCGCCTCTACAACCTGCCCCCGCCTCTACAACCTGCCCCCGCCTCTACAGCCCTCTGCCCCCGCCTCTACAGCCCTCTGCCCCCGCCTCTACAGCCCCTGCCCCCGCCTCTACAGCCCTCTGCCCCCGCCTCTACAACCCTCTGCCCCCGCCTCTCAACCTGCCCCCGCCTCTACAGCCCTCTGCCCCGCCTCTACAACCTGCCCCCGCCTCTACAACCTGCCCCCGCCTCTACAGCCCTCTGCCCCCGCCTCTACAGCCCTCTGCCCCCGCCTCTACAGCCCTCTGCCCCCGCCTCTACAACCTGCCCCCGCCTCTACAACCTGCCCCCGCCTCTACAACCTGCCCCCGCCTCTACAACCTGCCCCCGCCTCTACAGCCTGCCCCCGCCTCTACAGCCCTCTGCCCCCGCCTCTACAGCCCTCTGCCCCCGCCTCTACAGCCCTCTGCCCCCGCCTCTACAGCCCTCTGCCCCCGCCTCTACAACCTGCCCCGCCTCTACAGCCCTCTGCCCCCGCCTCTACAGCCCTCTGCCCCCGCCTCTACAGCCCTCTCTACAGCCCCCGCCTCTACAGCCCTCTGCCCCCGCCTCTACAGCCCTCTGCCCCCGCCTCTACAACCTGCCCCCGCCTCTACAACCTGCCCCCGCCTCTACAACCTGCCCCCGCCTCTACAACCTGCCCCCGCCTCTACAGCCCTCTGCCCCCCCTCTACAGCCCTCTGCCCCCGCCTCTACAACCTCTGCCCCCCCTCTACAACCTGCCCCCGCCTCTACAGCCCTCTGCCCCCCCTCTACAACCTGCCCCCGCCTCTACAACCCTCTGCCCCCGCCCCTCTACAGCCCCTGCCCCCGCCTCTACAGCCCTCTGACCCCGCCTCTACAGCCCTCTGCCCCCGCCTCTACAACCTGCCCCCGCCTCTACAGCCCTCTGCCCCCGCCTCTACAGCCCTCTGCCCCCGCCTCTACAACCTGCCCCCGCCTCTACAACCTGCCCCCGCCTCTACAGCCCTCTGCCCCCGCCTCTACAGCCCTCTGCCCCCCCCAGGGATTTTTGTTAAATGAATATATCACCTGTGGCTTCTTGAAATCCAATATCTTGAAAACTTGACTGC
>NW_027007757.1:0-1392 GCF_036934945.1 Oncorhynchus masou masou | reverse complement strand
GGGATGTTAAGAGGGAGTCATGCACCCCAGAAAATCAGAGGGAGCACAAATATGTGCGTATAACTGGGGGTGGTCCAGAGGACTAGGCCCTCTGTCTGTAAATTGGAGAATTTAGCTTTTTCAAACACCTGAAACCGTGTTTAACTGCAATCTAAAGCCATAACCATTATGCTTAATTGTATGTAAAAAAAAATGTATATATATTTATGTAAATGTGCCTGCATGTCTAAGCATACCTCTTGTGCTGTCTATCCTCCTGGCTTGTGTTTTGTTTTATTTTGACTAAATATGCTTCTCTGCATCTGCTAAAAATCTGGGTAAAAGATTGAAAGGAATGTGAGTCTTGTTTAGTAATTGCTTACTTTTCTGAAATATACCTTGCCATCTAATATAGTTAGACAAGCTAGCTACTCTAACTTGATTGATAACCTGAAATAGCTATTTGGGAGATTGGGAACCTATCTAGGCTAGCTAAAGCTAATATCATACAATTTCTAGGTGGCTCGTAGTATTACAGAGAAACCAGGGTTTGAAGCCGGTTCAGGGAACAGAACTGAAAATCTGAAAAATAAAGAAATGTTTAATTTAAGGAACAGAAATGGAACCTTGAAAGAAAGTGATCCATACTGTTCTGGAAAAGAGCCTTTATTTTTAAAAGCATTGGGAAACAGTTAATAATTGTATTTTACATTCCAGGCAAACAAACCGCCTTTGCAAAGACCTCACTCAAAAATGTATTCCAGTCTCTGCCTGCAAGCTGAAAATCTATGCCTGTATGTGTTTAGGCTACCTGCCCCTCCCCTCTGAAGCATAGGCCACTGACATTACATTTACGCTTGATTCAGAAGATAGGGAGAGATTTTTCATTAGCTAGAGAAGAATGGAATAACTTTTTCAATGCTAGTTAGGCACCTAAAGGACTCACAGACCATGAGAAACAAGATTCTCTGGTCTGATGAAGCCAAGATTGAACTATTTGGTCTGAATGCTAAGCGGCACGTCTGGAGGAAACCTGGCACCATCCCTACGGTGAAGCATGGTGCTTGCAGCATCATGCTGTGCGGATGTTTTTCAGTGGCAGGGACTGGGAGACTCGTCAGGATTGAGGGAAAAATTAACGGAGCAAAGGAGGAGTGGCTTCAGGACAAGTCTCTGAGTGAGCCCTTTTTATTTTACCTTTATTAAACCAGGCAAGTCACTTAAGAACAAATTCTTATTTTCAATGACAGCCTGGGAACAGTGGGTTAACTGCCGGTTCAGGGGCAGAACGACAGATTTGTACTTTGTCAGCTCGGGGGTTTGAACTCTCAACCTTCCGGTTACTAGCCCAACGCTCTAACCACTAGGCTGTTTGGGCTTTTAGACTTTTACTCAAGTAGTATTTTACTGGGT
>NW_027007756.1:0-1393 GCF_036934945.1 Oncorhynchus masou masou | reverse complement strand
CGTCACTCCGGAGCTGCCAGAGTCTCCCGTCACTCTGGAGATGCCAGAGTCTCCCGTCTGTCCTGATCTGCCAGAGGCTCCAGTCTGTCCTGATCTGCCAGAGTCTCCCGTCCACCCGGAGCCGCCGGAGACGCCAGTCAGCCAGGAGTCGCTGGAGCCGCCAGTCAGCCAGGAGCCGCCGGAGCCGTCAGTCAACCAGGAGCCGCCGGAGCCGCCACCACCCGGAGCAGCCGGAGTCTCCGCCTGTCCGGCGCCACCGGAGTCTCCTCGCCTGTCCGGCGCTGTTGGAATCTCCCGTCCATTCGGGACCAGTGGCAAGGGTCCCCAGTCCGAGGTCGGCGGCAGGGTCGCCGCTCATAAGAGGCCAAGGGTGCATTTGAGGAGGCGGACAAAAACTATGGTGAAGTGGAGTCCACGTCCCGTGCCAGAGCCGCCACCGTGGACAGACGACCACCCAGACCCTCCCCTATAGGTTCAGGTTTTGCGGCCGGAGTCCGCACCTTTGGGGGGGTACTGGCACGTTCTGACCATAGTTCAGTTATTTTATTCTTTGTTTTAGTATGGTCAGGGCGTGATTTGGGGTGGGCAGTCTATGTTTGTTTTCTATGTTGGTTTTTGTGTTCGGCCAAGTATGGTTCAGAGGCAGGTGTTGTTAGTTGTCTCTGATTGAGAATCATACTTAGGTAGCCTGGGTTTCACTGTTGGTTTATGGGTGTTTGTTTCCGTGTGAGTGTTTGGGCCACACGGTACTGTTTCGTTGTCGTTCGCTCACTTTATTGTTTTGTATTTCAGTGTTCAGTTTATGTCTTTAAATAAACATTATGGACACTTACCACGCTGCACCTTGGTCCTCACCTTCTTCTCCCAATGACAACCATTACAATGATGACATAGATTCAACATGGAAAAAAATTATATTTGCAAAATTAATCAACTTAACTTCTTGCGTCGAGCAATCCCGGATCCGGGATCCTATTTATAGCCTCAAGCTCATTAGCATTACGCAACGTTAACTATTCATGAAAATCGCAAATGAAATGAAATAAATATATTTGCTCTCAAGGTTAGACTTTTGTTAACCTCTTGAAACTCTAGGGGCGCTATATCATTTTTGGATAAAAAGACGTGCCCGTTTTAAGCGCAATATTTTGTCACAAAAAGATGCTCGACTATGCATATAATTGGTAGCTTTGGAAAGAAAACACTCTGACGTGTCCAGAACTGCAAAGATATTCTCTGTGCGTGCCTCTAGAACCGTGAGCTACAGGCAAAACCAAGATGAGACGGCATCCAGGAAATGAGCAGGATTTTTGAGGCCCGTTTTCCATTGTCTCCTTATATGGCTTATATAGGGGCCGAATACTTTCACAAGGCACTGTATATATACCATTGT
>NW_027007755.1:0-1394 GCF_036934945.1 Oncorhynchus masou masou | reverse complement strand
AGCTCAGTGGGCTGGTCTACACTGGTTCATCTGTAGCTCAGTGGGCTGGTCTACACTGGTTCATCTGTAGCTCAGTGGGCTGGTCTACACTGGTTCATCTGTAGCTCAGTGGGCTGGTCTACACTGGTTCATCTGTAGCTCAGTGGGCTGGTCTACACTGGTTCATCTGTAGCTCAGTGGGCTGGTCTACACTGGTTCATCTGTAGCTCAGTGGGCTGGTCTACACTGGTTCATCTGTAGCTCAGTGGGCTGGTCTACACTGGTTCATCTGTAGCTCAGTGGACTGGTCTACACTGGTTCATCTGTAGCTCAGTGGGCTGGTCTACACTGGTTCATCTGTAGCTCAGTGGGCTGGTCTACACGGGTTCATCTGTAGCTCAGTGGGCTGGTCTACACTGGTTCATCTGTAGCTCAGTGGGCTGGTCTACACTGGTTCATCTGTAGCTCAGTGGACTGGTCTACACTGGTTCATCTGTAGCTCAGTGGGCTGGTCTACACTGGTTCATCTGTAGCTCAGTGGGCTGGTCTACACTGGTTCATCTGTAGCTCAGTGGACAGGTCTACACTGGTTCATCTGTCGCTGAGTGGGCTGGTCTACACTGGTTCATCTGTAGCTCAGTGGACTGGTCTACACTGGTTCATCTGTAGCTCAGTGGGCTGGTCTACACTGGTTCATCTGTAGCTCAGTGGGCTGGTCTACACGGGTTCATCTGTAGCTCAGTGGGCTGGTCTACACTGGTTCATCTGTAGCTCAGTGGGCTGGTCTACACTGGTTCATCTGTAGCTCAGTGGGCTGGTCTACACTGGTTCATCTGTAGCTCAGTGGGCTGGTCTATACTGGTTCATCTGTAGCTCAGTGGGCTGGTCTACACTGATTCATCTGTAGCTCAGTGGGCTGAGTCTACACGGGTTAATCTGTAGCTCAGTGGGCTGGTTTACACTGGTTCATCTGTAGCTCAGTGGGCTGGTCTACACTGGTTCATCTGTAGCTCAGTGGGCTGGTTTACACTGGTTCATCTGTAGCTCAGTGGGCTGGTCTACACTGGTTCATCTGTAGCTCAGTGGGCTGGTTTACACTGGTTCATCTGTAGCTCAGTGGGCTGGTCTACACTGATTCATCTGTAGCTCAGTGGGCTGGTTTACACTGATTCATCTGTAGCTCAGTGGGCTGGTCTACACTGATTCATCTGTAGCTCAGTGGGCTGGTCTACACGGATTCATCTGTAGCTCAGTGGGCTGGTCTACACGGATTCATCTGTAGCTCAGTGGGCTGGTCTACAGTGGTTCATCTGTAGCTCAGTGGCCTGGTCTACACTGGTTCATCTGTTGCTCAGTGTGCTGGTCTACACTGGTTCATCTGTAGCTCAGTGGGCTGGTCTACACTGGTTCATCTG
>NW_027007754.1:0-1395 GCF_036934945.1 Oncorhynchus masou masou | reverse complement strand
TCCCGGATCCGGGATCGTGACTAAAGCCTCAGGCTCATTAGCATAACGCAACGTTAACGATTTCTGAAAATCGCAAATAAAATTAAAATAATGCGTTTGCTCTCAAGCTTAGCCTTTTCTTAACAACACTGTCATCTCAGATTTTCAAAATATGCTTTTGAACCATAGAAATTGACTAATTTGTGTAAGAGTATGCAAAGCTAGCATAGCATTTTGTGTAGCATGTAGCACGCAACATTTTCACAAAAGCCAGATAACCAAATAAATAAAATCATTAACTTTGAAGAGCTTCGGATGTTTTCAATGAGAGACTCTCAGTTACATAGCAAATGTGCAGTTTTCAAAAAAATATTATTTGTGTAGGACAAATCGCTCCGTTTTGTTCACGTTTGGCTATGAAAAAACCCTGTATACAGTTATAGCCTGAAGCTCATTAGCATAATGTAACGTTAACGATTTCTGAAAATCGCAAATAAAATGAAAATAATGCATCTGCTCTCAAGCTTAGCCTTTTCTTAACAACACTGTCATCTCAGATTTTCAAAATATGCTTTTGAACCATAGAAATTGACTAATTTGTGTAAGAGTATGCAAAGCTAGCAATGCATTTTGAATAACATGTAACCTGCCCAACATTTTCACAAAAACCAGATAACCAAATAAATAAAATCATTTACCTTTGAAGAGCTTCTGATGTTTTCAATGAGGAGACTCTCAGTTACACACCAAATGCGCAGTGTTTCTGGCGTCTGTGCGGAGAAATGTTCCGTTTTCTACATTGCGCCTGGCTACTGAAGCGAACCGAAAAAGCAGTCACCTACAACGTAAAACTTTTTCGGATTAACTACATAATATCAACAGAAACATGGCAAGCGTTGTTTGGAATCGAAGTCCTCAAGGTGTTTTTTCACATATCTCTTCATTGACATGCAAATTAGAGTGAGCTTGCTTTACTCTCTGTATTGTTTGGAAAAATACTGGCAGGTGACTTTTGCGCACCAATTTCGGCGCAGGACACCGGGCGGACACCTGTGGTAAATGTGGTCTCTTATGGTCAATCTTCCAATGATCTGCCTACAAATACGTCACAATGCTGCAGACACCTTGGGAAACAACAGAAAGGAGCAGACTCATTCCTCTTGCACGTTCACAGCCATATAAGGAGACAATAAACAGAGCCTCAAAAATCCTTGTCAATTTCCCTGGATGCCATCTCATCTTGGTTTTGCCCCTGAAGCTCACGTTAAAGGGCACGCACAGAAAATATCTTTGTATTTCTGGACACGTCAGAGTGTTTTCTTTCGAACAGTAGCAATTATATGCATAGTCGAGCATCTTTTTGTGAGAAAATATCTTGTTTAAAACGGGAACGTTTTCATCCAAAAATGAAATTGC
>NW_027007753.1:0-1396 GCF_036934945.1 Oncorhynchus masou masou | reverse complement strand
TACATTTACATTTACATTTAAGTCATTTAGCAGACGCTCTTATCCAGAGCGACTTACAAATTGGTGAATTCACCTTCTGACATCCAGTGGAACAGCCACTTTACAATAGTGCATCTAAGTCATTAAGGGGGGTGGTGAGAAGGATTACTTATCCTATCCTAGGTATTCCACTGCGGTGCCGTTCCTCACAGCTCCGTATAAGAAGCACCATGGTCTTGTAGCGGATGCGAAGCCTAACTGGAAGCCAGTGAGAGAGCGGAGGGAGCGGGGTGACGTGGAGAGAACTTGGGAAGGTTGAACACCAGACGGGCTGCGTGCGTTCTCTGGATGAGTTGTAGGGGTTTAATGGCACAGGCAGGGGAGCCCAGCCAACAGCGAGTTGCAGTAATCCAGACGGAGATGACAAGTGCCTGGATTAGGACCTGCGCCGCTTCCTGTGTGAGGCAGGGTCGATTTGGATGTTGTAGAGCATGAACCTACAGGAACGGGCCACCGCCATGATGTTGGTTGAGAACGACAGGGTGTTGTCCAGGATCACGAAGGTTCTTAGCGCTCTGGGAGGAGGACACAATGGAGTTGTCAACCGTGATGGCGAGGTCATGGGAACGGGCAGTCCTTCCCCCGGGAGGAAGCAGTCTGGCCTGTCTGCCGAGGTTCAGCTGAGGTGGTGATCCGTCATCCACACTGATATGTCTGCCAGACATGCAGAGATGCGATTCGCCACCTGGTCACTGGGGAAGGGGGAAAGGGAGAAGATTAATTGTGTGTCAGTCTGCATAGCAATGATAGGAGACCATGTGAGGTTATGACAGAGCCAAGTGACTTGGTGTATAGCGAGAATAGGAGAGGGCCTAGAACAGAGCCCTGGGGGACACCACAGTGGTGAGAGCGCGTGGCGAGGAGACAGATTCTCGCCACGCCACCTGGTAGGAGCGACCTGTCAGGTAGGACGCAATCCAAGGGTGGGCCGCGCTCGGAGATGCCCAACCGGAGAGGGAGAGGAGGATCTGATGGTTCATGTATCGAAGGCAGCCGATAGGTCTAGAAGGATGAGAGCAGAGGAGAGAGTTAGCTTTAGCAGTGCGGAGCGCTCCGTGATACAGAGAAGAGCAGTCTCAGTTGAATGACTAGTCTTGAAACCTGACTGATTTGGATCAAGAAGGTCATTCTGAGAGAGATAGCGGGAGAGCTGGCGAAGGACGGCACGTTCAAGAGTTTTGGAGAGAAAAGAAAGAAGGGATACTGGTCTGTAGTTGTTGACATCGGAGGGATCGAGTGTAGGTTTTTTTCAGAAGGGGTGCAACTCTCGCTCTCTTGAAGACGGAAGGGACGTAGCCAGCGGTCAGGGATGAGTTGATGAGCGAGGTGAGGTAAGGGAGAAGGTCTCCCGGAAATG
>NW_027007752.1:0-1397 GCF_036934945.1 Oncorhynchus masou masou | reverse complement strand
TCTCAAACCTGTCTGTCTTGTTCCTGTCTATCATGTCTGTCTATCCTGTCTTTCTCTATCCTGTCCTGTCCCTGACTTTCAGGATATCCATACCGCTGACTGTATTGTACATCTCTCACCATCACACTATATGCCTGCTTCCCTATATAAGTTCCCTATATGTTCCCTATATAAGGGCCCTATGGGCCCTGGTCAAAAGCAGTGCACTATATAGGAAATAGGGTGTCATTTGGTACACACAATAGGACAGCTGTACCTCACAGTGAGGGATGAGCAGCACACACACAGGCCTGAAGCGTTTGTCCTGTAATCAGGAGGACTCATGTCTCATGTCATGGTGCTAAGCTAACAATGGTACCACTTGGCATACAGACAGTCAGTTGCCCAAGTTGTGTCACAGGCATCACATAGGGGACTATTGTGTCCCGATCTAAAGGGCGTTCTTTCAGCCTGTCATTTCCCAGCTCCTCTCTATGTCTTGTCTGTATTGGCACTTAGTGTTGGTCTCTCAGCATCATACTCCTTGGCTCATTGGAACACAAGATAACACAAAACCTGCAAACAAGAGCTATCTCAAATCAAGCAAATCAAATGTTATTGGTCACATACACATAATTAGCAGATGTTATTGCGGGTGTAGCGAAATGCTTGTGTTCCTACCATAGCAGTAATATCTGCAGTAATATCCAACAATTCACAACAATACACACAAACGGTGCTAAAATAATAATTAAGAAATATATAAATATTATAATATAAATGTAGGAGTGGCATTGACTAAATACAGTAGAATAGAATACAGTATATACATATGAGATGAGTAAAGAAGTATGTAAACATTATTAAAGTGTCTAGTGTTCCATTATTAAAGTGTCTAGTGATCCATTATTAAAGTGTCTAGTGTTCCATTATTAAAGTGTCTAGTGATCCATTATTAAAGTGTCTAGTGTTCCATTATTAAAGTGTCTAGTGATCCATTATTAAAGTGTCTAGTGTTCCATTATTAAAGTGTCTAGTGATCCATTATTAAAGTGTCTAGTGTTCCATTATTAAAGTGACCAGTGTTCCATTATTAAAGTGTCTAGTGTTCCATTATTAAAGTGACTAGTGTTCCATTATTAAAGTGACCAGTGTTCCATTATGAAAGTGAACAGTGTTCCATTATGAAAGTGACTAGTGTTCCATTATTAAAGCGACTAGTATTCCATTATTAAAGTGACTAGTGATCCATTATTAAAGTGTCTAGTGTTCCATTATTAAAGTGAACAGTGTTCCATTATTAAAGTGACCAGTGTTCCATTATTAAAGTGACTAGTGTTCCATTATTAAAGTGACTAGTATTCCATTATTAAAGTGAACAGTGTTCCATTATGAAAGTGACCAGTGTTCCATTATGA
>NW_027007751.1:0-1404 GCF_036934945.1 Oncorhynchus masou masou | reverse complement strand
CTGTGCAACAAACATGTGCCTGCTCTAGGCCGCTTGGAGACACCATTTAGTCCTCTCACTCAAACCCTTGTCATTTTTTTTGTTGTCTTATGTTGCACCTACTCCACATTTTACAGGAATATTCTTATCATGTTACTGAATGTATCCAGAGTATTTTCAGATTTCGTTATCAACAAATGTGAAAAGTGAAAAGTACAATAAATGTAAAATGCACATAAAATCAACAGTGTAATGTTTGGATTCACTCTTGTCAGGTGAACTGTTGTGTCCTCATTTTTGGTCTAATAATTTCTAATAACTGCCTAGTACATCACCGGGGCCAAGCTTCCTGCCATTCATGACCTATATACCAGGCGGTGTCAGAGGAAGGCCCAAAAATTATCATAGACTCTAGCCAACCTAGTCATAGACTGTTCTCTCTGCTACCACGCGGCAAGCGGTACCAGAGTACCAAGTCTAGGTCCAAGTGTCACGTCTCTCGTCAGAAGGCATGGACCAAAGCGCAGTGTGGTAAGTGTTCATGATAAATGTATTACTCAAAACACTCGAACAAAATAACAAAGAGTGAAAACCGAAACAGTCCTGTCAGGTGAACAGAAACTAAACAGAAAATAACTACCCACAAAACCCAAACAAAAAAGGACAACATATATATGATCCCCAATCAGAGACAACGATAGACAGCTGCCTCTAATTGGTAACCACACCAACATAGAAGAAGAAACTAGAATGCCCACCCTAGTCACACCCTGGCCTAACCAAAATAGAGAATAAAAACCTCTATGGCCAGGGCGTGACAGTACCTTGCCTCCCCAAAGGTGCGGACTCCGGCCACAAAACCTGACTCTAAAGGGGAGGGTCTGGGTGGGCATCCCTTCACGGCGGCGGTTCTGGTGCGGGACGTAGACCCCCCTCCACCCGCAGATCCCTCCGCTTTGGTGGCGGCCCTGGTGCATGGACCTTCACTGGTGGCGGCCCTGGTGCATGGACCTTCACTGGAGGAACCGGGCCGCAGATCACCAATCATCGCCGCAGGCTCCAGACTGGGAACCGTCGCTGGAGGTGCCGGACCGTCGCTGGAGGCTCCGGACTGGGGACCGTCGCTGGAGGCTCCGGACTGGGGACCGTCGCTGGAGGCTCCAGACTGGAGACCGTCACTGGTGGCTCCGGACTGGAGACGTCGCTGCAGGCTTCGGACCGGGGACAGTCGCTGGAGGCTCCGGACTGCGGAGCCATGGATCCTCACTGCAGGCTCCGGGCCATGGATCATCACTGGAGGCTTCGTGCCATGGATCATCACTGGAGGCTTCGTGCCATGGATCCTCACTGGAGGCTTCGTGCCATGGATCCTCAGTGGAGGCTTCGTGCCATGGATCATCACTGGAGGCTTTTGGCCATGTACTT
>NW_027007750.1:0-1404 GCF_036934945.1 Oncorhynchus masou masou | reverse complement strand
CCTACCTCCTCATGCCTTTTGCACACAATGTATATAGACTCCTTTTTTTTCCTACTGTGTTATTGACTTGTTAATTGTTTACTCCATGTGTAACTCTGTGTTGTCTGTTCACACTGCTATGCTTTATCTTGGCCAGGTCGCAGTTGCAAATGAGAACTTGTTCTCAACTAGCCTACCTGGTTAAATAAAGGTGAAATAAAAAATAAAAAAAATAAAATTTCAAACGGTTATAAGAATGTACCTTCAAAACTTTCGACAATTCAATTCCAAAAGTATTGTACTTAATTTTGAACAAAACTGCGTAATGAGTACAAAAACGTGATGTGATGAATGATCTACCAGAAATTATTAAACAAAAAAACTGATTTGACTTAACCTGGCCTTGGGTTCTCGAGAGCTACATCAACGCTAGCTTACTTACGTTAAGTATTTTGCACTGACTAGCTAACTGACATTAAAATATTATTTTTTTAAATACTCCAAAATCTTGACCTACCGCGCCCTGTTGGGCAGCCTTCATAACGATCTTCTCCAGACCAGTGGCCTGCTCCTCGTCGGTGGGGATGCCTGAAAACATGTCATCGTCAGTGTTTGCTAGCAAGCTTAGCTAACTAGCTTGTCAGCTGGCTGATGTGATAAGATTTAGCTAGCCAGCTAGCAAAATTAGCACTGGGCTACTTTCGCGCTACACTCAATAATAATGTCGACACTAAGCTAGAAGGCGAATGCACCATCTTTGGCTACGGTCGCTATAAAGACAAAATAGCTCAATATAGAACATGGAAAAATGTACATCTGCTCAGTTAGCTACTTCATGTGAACAAAAAACGGAACATATATAAAAAATAATATATATATATATTGCTACAACGAACATTTTATGACAGCCATCTAATACTATACTGTTAGCTAGCTCTGATAAATTGGATAGCCATTGCCTGGCATCGTCTGTCCTTGGCATGACATCAAATATGTCTAATATGATGCTTCTGCCGAAAACTCAACATTACCGACTCACCTCCAGCAGCCATGCCGCGGGTGAGAATCGGGACCGGTGCGGCCCGGCAAGTTGTAGCGGCCCTAATGGACGATCGGAGCAGTAACCTTGCAGCCATTTCGCCTTCTGGTCGAAAATACAACTGGCAGCACGCTGATGACGTTTAATATTTTCACCTTCTTCTACTTCTTCTTCTTCTTTGGAAGTTAATTGGCGGATCGCATCCAACTTTTAGGTGCACACACCGCCACCTACCGTACTAGTGTGTGATGCCATTCACGGCCTACCTACATTATATTCTTAGATACAATAAATCAAAATTGGGGAAAAGGAAAATTACCCTACCATCAATTAGTCCTCTATAAAAAAAAAAACACCCATTCCACTATTTAACCCTATCTAGTCCT
>NW_027007749.1:0-1408 GCF_036934945.1 Oncorhynchus masou masou | reverse complement strand
CCTAGTCACACCCTGGCCTAACTCAAATAGAGAATAAAAGCCTCTCTATGGCCAAGGCGTGACACTCCAATGTATTGTCTATGTTAAAAACCTGTCTGATCAGGATGAACAATACCTGGTAAAACCATTTTAATTCTGAGTGCTATGCATTTCGCTAGTATTTTTGCATCACAACATCGAAGTGTCAGTGGCCTCCAGTTTTTTAGACAGAGCTTACCATCTGAGTTTTGTTTTAATACTAGAGAAATCAGACATTCCTGCTGTGTACCTGACAGTACCATTTCTATAGGAGTAGTTAAAACAATCTAACAATGGAGCTTTTAGTATATCAAAAAAGGCTTGATATACCTCTACCGGTATGCCACCAAGCCCTTGGGTTTTTCTAGATTGAAAGGAATTAATAGACTCAAAAGGTTCATCCTCTGTAATTTGGCCTTTGCACTGATCTTTCTGTACATTTGTTCATTTTCATTTTTTTATATTATATGGAAATTCCTTACCATAATCTTAATTTAGTGGGAGAGGAAGAGACGGAAAAGAGAACATCTGCCTAAAATAATTAGCTTCATCTTTTAAAATATTATTCGGAGAATCATAGATGTCTCCGTCTTCGGCAACGAGTTTCTGCAAATTCTTTTTGTTAGCATTCCTGTTTTGGAGATTCAGGAAGAATTTTGTGCATTTTTCTCCATATTCCATGCAGTTTTCTTTATTTTTGTAATAGATGACATTAGATCGTTCTTGAATAATAAGTTCCTTTCTCAAGTTGTTATTTTGTTCTCCAACTTATTTTGTATCTCTGAAGTATTGTTTTTTTTATCTACCTGTACTATTAGTTCATGGATTTCCCTTGTTAGTCTCGCTCTTTTAGCTAGATACTTATTTTTTTATTATTATTATTGATGAATATTGAATTGAATGACCTCTGAAGGTACATTTAAAGGTATCCCAAACAATAAGGGGATTTGCTGAACCTATATTATACTGTAAAAATTCAGTTCTAAATTATTTTGTCTTAGTTAAAAATAAGTTGTCCTCCAGTAAACTTTGATTAAATTCCAATATCCCCGTCCACGTGGAAAAACTATAAGTTATGTGAATACCAATAAGATGATCCAATCACATTCTGTCTCCTATTAAAACTTTTTAACCTTTGATGCAAGAGAGAAAGAGACAACAAAGTAGTCAAGACGACTAGCTTGATTAAGTCTCCTCCGTTTATATCTCACTAGTTTGGGGGTTTTAGTCTCTAAATATCCACTATTTCTATTGTGTCCATAATATTTGCGATTTCCTTAAGGGTATGGTGATGATAGTTTGTAGAGTGATTACATTTATGGTCCATTTGATCATTTGTTGCCTGTAAGTTCAATCAATTGAAAAAAATTTCAAAGAAGTATGGATCATC
>NW_027007748.1:0-1411 GCF_036934945.1 Oncorhynchus masou masou | reverse complement strand
CTTCCATTTACTCCTGTCTCTCTCATTAAATCACAAAGATATGAAAAGGAGTGGAAACACACTCTCCTTAAAAAAACAGTATTCTGAAAGCCTGAATGACTATCAGTTAATAAGTCCACCTACTGACTCATTAACACAAGTGTTATACTGCCCTTCCGATTATACTAATGTGTGTTAATGCAGAATCATTTCCCAGTGGAGTGTCATTCTACAACAACTTAATAGCTGTGTTCAGGAGTTTCCAATAGAGCAGTGGTCCTCAACCCCTGGTCTGTGGACCACTGTTCCCTGAGATGTTGTGATTGGTCCCTCAGATGGTTGGCTGACACAAATTAAGTTTGACCTAGTTTGTGTTAATCAAAGCATTTCTGGATGGGGAGAGGATCCTCTGCTCAGTCTCTGAGGCAAAAACGTTCCGAATCGTTACATCTAGAGATTCGTTACAGCTAAAGCCTTGCAAGGCAGTCTTTCCATGAGTCAAAAGGCAAGGGCCTAAATGTCACACTGTTTGTCACTAAAGCATGCACAACACCAGACCACAGTGGAAGTGCATGTTGTTTCCATTGCACACATCACTTACGTGTGGTGAAAGTTTGGTTAAAGCTGTGACTTTCTTCTCCCGCTGTGGACCCGGGTATTTTTATATAGTGCAGCAAGTGTACAGTATATGTACAGAGGTGTGTGTGTCTTTGTGTGATGGTAGTGTTGTGTTTGTGTGTGTGTGCCTTTGTGTGATGGTATGGGTGTGTTTGTGTGTGTGTGCCTTTGTGTGATGGTAGTGGTATGGTTGTATTTGTGTGTGTGTGTGTCTTTGTGTGATGGTAGTGGTATGTGTGTGTTTGTGTGTGTGTGTGTGTGTGTGTGTGTGTGTGTGTGTGTGTGTGTGTGTGTGTGTGTGTGTGTGTGTGTGTGTGTGTGTGTCTGTCTTTGTGGGATGGTAGTGGTATGTTTGTGTGCGCATGGAGATGGCTTAGAGATGACATAGAGACGAGACTAAGACTTCCTGTCTTTGTGCACGTGTGTTGGTGCAGCGTGTGGTCGAAACTGCAAGCAGAGAGGAAGTCAAGACCCCCGTTTACAGGAATACAACATGGGTTACGCTTACTTACCCACACAACCATGATGTTGACTAGCTTGATTAAAGGTCAATAGTCATAAGCTTCACCACAAACTGGCCAAGTAAATGTTCACCCAGTCCCTGCTGATGTTTACAGGGATTTCAATCCATCATATTTCTCAGGACATTTTCACATACTTCATTTTCTGAAAAAACAAACATATTTCATGTTATGTGTTACACTCACAGCCAGTCATTTCCTGTTTGGCTGTAACATTGCTGATTCTGAAGTATGGGCCTGTATGTCAATTCAAAAGAAGTTCCATATGACTTCAATCACTTTCTGACTGCACT